>NC_133030.1:38975000-39275000 GCF_048771995.1 Taeniopygia guttata
ATGTTTATAGAGCCTTATATATAGCTTAATTAAAAAAAAAAAAAAAAAAAGCAACACCCACTCCCCCCTCCACCTTAATGCTTCCCATTCTCCAAAAAAGTTCCAACCTAATTCTGACTAGATGTAAAGCAGGGTTGTGGTTCACAGTCGAAATCTCTGATCCTCTGATCTGGCCTTGAATAACAGAATGGCTGAGGATGGAAAGGATCTTTTGCCCAATCCCTTTGGGTTGCACAAACAGTTAACTGGACCTGCTTGCCCAGCATCATGTCCTAGTGTTGACTCTCTCCTTGATGGATGCTCCACAACCTCTTTGTCCCAGTTCTCCATCACTCCTACAGTAAACAAAAAAAAAATCTTCCCTGATGTTCAGATGGAACCTCCTGTGTTTCAATTTCCCTGTCAACTGAAAAAAAAAGAGCAAAAAACAAACCAGCAAACCAAAAACTGGCTGACAAGTATGCTACACAAGCTTGGTACAGTGAATACTTATTTAGGACCTATTTAATCACAAGGGTGTTCAAATCCGCATCTTTCACTTCCCAGAAGAATACTATAACCACTTCAAAATAAAGGTTTTCTGGAGTGAGCTGTATTCTGCTACTTGTATAACTACTCAAGTAATAGCAATAACCAGTATTACTATTCCAGACTCATTTGGCCAAAGAAGTGTTTGGAAGAAAGAGCATAATTCTGAAGGCATGTGATAAGAGCACTCATCTGGGAAGGATTCTGATAGTTTTTGGAAGGATTGCTTATGCATTTTTGAATTACTCGTAATGCAACATGCTCTCACTGTCTCACTTTGTTTCATCCAATGAATCCTGATATTTTTCTTTAATAGGGCTGTTGTTTTAGCAGGAGGAGTTAAAGTCCCTCATTTTAGGAGTCAGTGGTAATCTTTGGAGCAGTGGAAGATGTGTTTGAGACTCCGCTGGCTGAGAGGCATTGAGAGACTTGTTCTCCCGTGTTGTTACTGAAGCCATGTAAATACAGGCATTTCTTCTAGCCTTGTATCACAAAGCAAAAAACAAACAAAAAACCCCAAAACAAAAAAATGGCACAGGGAGTTAAATCTGGGGATTCTGTCAGCTAGTGTGATGGTGTGCTGAAGATTTTGAAGCTTGAATTTTCTTTGATGTAGGCATTTCTGTATGACCCAAAGTGAAGGGTTTGTGTCTCTCAGGCACACACAACATAGAGGAAATTCTCCTAGATCCCTTGTACTAGCTGGCATGATTACCTGCAGGTAGCACTAGTGTTTCAAATCCCATTTTAAGATTCTTAAATTTCCTCGTATGGTTTATCAGGTTTCTACCTTAAATGAGTGAGGAACCAGGGCTGTGCAGACATGAAATTGTTTGCACTTGACACGCTGTAGGTGAAGTTTTATTGAGGAAGGTCCTCAGTTTCCACAATAGATAACTTTCCGTTTGCTCATAGAGCTTGTAGCTGGACAATACTGATTTTTTTCTCAAACCTGCAGTCTCAAATTAATGTTGAAACAATTTTAAAAACCAAGATTAGCTCAGAGCTATGTAGATGTTAATACTATAAAAATAATGATAACATAAAATAATTCTCTACTCAGTAGAATATTTATTTTTAAAAAATCACAGCTTAAAATTCTGCGTTTGAAAAACCTGTAAAATTTCTCAAATAATTTATCCTTACTTTAGTGAAATACCACTAAATTACAATGAAAAAAGGTATTAATTTGTAGAAGATACAAAAGCATCTAAAATGTGTTTTTATTCTAGAGAAGAGGGAGGAGAAAAAAGAAAATTGGTGGGTACTCTTTTGTGTGCAATTCCCAAGTATATTTTAAAAACAACATTGAATTTTTATAGCCAAATTATATTTTCTGCTAACGGGGAGCTGGGGAGGGATGAATAAGAGAATGATTGACAAATCTTTTAGGGCCTGATTTTACAAGATGCTGCGCACCTCCTGATTGCTGCCAATCACTTTCATTTTCTTTCAGTCGATCCGAGAACATATGGCATTATTCAGATGGTGCTGAGCACCTTCAATCACAGTCCTCATAATACCACAACATCCTCATTCTGTGCAAATGTGAGAATTGCTGTTGACATTTTAAATTGGAGGGTTATTTGGTCTTTGTCTGGACAAACTCCCAGCTGACATAAATGAATGTTCTGCCTGAAGAAGGATTGCAACAGTAAACAGTAAATAATCAATTGTATAAGCACTACGATATATATATATACAAACTATGTGAAATATCAATTTATAAAATTCCATACCTCTTCCACTTTTATTTGATGGGGAAAAAGCACCATTATTGTGGAGAATTGAAGTTTAGTTTACTCTCAGTGCAAATTTTGAAAAGTGGAAATTGTGGGTGTTATGTGCACAAGGCAGTTGATTTAAAGAGATAAGAAAGGCATTTAATTTAAAAATAAATTTTAATAAATCAATTTCAACATACTGATTTGTCCTGCATTACAGTTACCTGTAGAGATCCTCTAGTCATGTCTATCTGTTTTTGATGCCTCTACAGAATAACTGTCCAGCATCCTCTGCCCAACCAATCAGAATGTAGGAAAATCTACCGATATGACGGAATCTACTGTGAATCTACCTACCAGAAGTATGTTGAAATCTGTGTGAGTCTTGCCTCTAGCTCGTGCATTTAGTGCTCGTGCTCTCCTGCTATTCCGAAATTACACGTGTGTTGAAACTGTACACTTGTGTGCAAAACCTCTACAGCAGGGACAGAAGTATGTTGTTTAATTCTTTGGGATTGTGCTCTAAAAGCTAAAATCAAATAAAAAGCCCTAAGACTTTTCTAAATATCTTAGTTATGCTTCTGTACAGTGCAGTAAACAAGAGTGTACACGCTAGAAAATCTAGGCAAAATGTATTGCACAGGTGCTTCACATCTTAGGGATTTGAAAGGTGTGTTATGTATAAATTAGCTGTCACTTTTTTTCAGTCATGTAATGGAATGATGAGTTGTAATTTGCATAATCCTTTAAGAAGTCAAATTATACTGTCATGTAGCAGACTTAACATGCTAGCTAGGATTTCATAGCTTTGCAGCTAATTAGTATGTACCTTACAGGACAGTTAAATTGAAGTTGAGTCCTCTTTTCTTTGCAGTCATTTGCCTTTGTCCGTTGCCCTAACAGAGCTCGCTTTTGTGCGTAACTCAAGATCATTACTGGTTCTTCTGACAAAAATGCTATTGCTCTGGGCAGGCAAATGCAAAGGGCTTGACTTCTGTTAGTTCTGCAAACAGTGAAGTTTCTATTTTACTGCAACAAGGATTTAATTATCTATTTCAACATAGAATCGAAGAATATATATTTGACAGGTGTGTTGCAGATGATTTTGTATTAATATATTGCAAATGCATTATGAATTCTCTGTTATCTTGCTGGATTTTGAAACTGCATTCTGTCACTTAGTGTTTGCTTTTCATGCTCCAACTATATTCCTGTTTTGTATACCAGTGTTACCATTATTATCCTCTATATAACATTTTGTTTTCCAATAACCCCTTAAATTTTAAAAATTAGTTGTACTTTGCATTAAAAGAAAATGTTTCTTTAGGAAGGGCAGTTATACTCATTACGGTTTTTTAGATCATATTCTCTCATTCCCTCTTTTGATTCTATAACCTGCTGCTTGTTTCCTGAATCTTTTCTCTTAGTAATAGGTACAATCACATCAGTAAAAGCTGTTACTCAATGTAAATGAAGACTATAGTTTTGGTTTACAGAAATGAGAGGAAAAGAGAAATCTAGATTTATCAAAATAATTACAGCATCAGTGTAACTTGGTGAGCCAAAATGAAAATCTGACCTCTCTTGCTTGGCTTTTTTTTGTGAGTGGCTACTTTTGGTGTGAAATATGACTTATTCCTGATATACATGGACATAAATACTTTCTGAACTTTTTGAATTTTTCGTGGCTTTTCCCTTTTATCTCTCTAAATAATGGCAGTGTCCAGGGTAACTGAAGCAGTCTAAATCTAGTATGATTTTAAATGTCACCACAGAACTTAATTTCAGTGGTTTTGCTTCTCTTGTAAGTTCAGTAAGCATAAAAATATATTCATTTTTTTAAACGTATGAAACAGATTTGTTGTGCAATATTTATATCAGTTTTTAGAACAACTTCAAGATTTTGAAACTTTGTGGAAATAAGAAAACTTGGCACAGTTTGTCATGAGTATTAAATACGGTGATGGCTTCACTCTGAATGCTTCAATACAGCTGATTATCCTGATTTTGGTTTTTTTTTTTTAATTAGATATAATTTTTAGTTAGTATACTTAAAACCAGCTAGCTGTGCTGCCCAGAAACTGAAAAAATTGATGCTCCTATGCAATTGAAAATAAAAATTGGCAAAATAACTTTTTTTGGAAAAAAGAGTCAAAATCCAAAAATCAGACTGGCCGTGAAACAATGTTGATTTTGATATGTTTTGTCACTCCTGAAGGCTGAATTCTGAAGTATTATCCACCTTACTTGTAAAAAACATGAGTTATTTTGGGAAGCTAACAGCTAGATCTTTCTGGAGAAGATACAGAAATCTTTCTGAGTAGTGAAATTTTCTCTTGGCTCTTCTTCTGCACTGCTTAAGGTCTTTCAGGCATTCTTCCTCTCTTCTTCCCAATGGATGTTTTTGGTAATTTATTAGCATAGTAATTTATTTCTAAAAATATAACAAAAAGTTGCTGAAAACTGCTCACTAATCAAGCTATTTTTGTAACACTTTGAAAGCCTTTGCTCTAGTGTTTCAAGACATATGAACATTTGGTACTAGAAGTTCATGTGGGTCTCATGCTCAGTCTCCCCCCTGATTAGGTTGGGAAAGGAAGAATGGATCTAAAAATGCCACTAGCTGTTAACAGAAATGGCAGTCTTACTCCTTTCTCATGCAGGATAATTTTTGGACTGGGCACAAAGCAGAAAACTGCTTTATTCTGAAAGCTAAGGGAATTTTAAGGGCTTACCAGAGAGACCAGGACAGAACAGAGAATCGTGGATTTTGGAGCTTGACTTTTTTCCCTCTAGTAATTTTAAAATTAATAGAAGTGTTATGCAGAGAATCTATTCTGGACTTATACTTAAGCCTGTGCCTGCTAAAAGTATTTTGTGTAATGCTACTAAACTGTTTAAATTAAGATATTCTGATTCTTTCTGTAAAAATTTAAAAGGATCATACCATGACCTTCTATGCCAAAAATACTTTTCAGAAAACATTTGGTGAAGTAACATTTATAAACAAATTTCAGTGCTAATACATACTGTGTAAAAGTTCTTAAAAGTACAGATTAGTAAATACATTCTAGTACTACTGAAAAAAATTGCAGATAGATTTTGTGGCACAAGTTCTTGAGGAGCTGGACTAATGGTTGTTAGCTAATATAGAAAGGCAAAAATAGTAAATATTCTTTTACAGATGTCTCTAGATTCTTTATGGTATTCTTGCAACAGTCTCACAGCTGCTGCTGGATCCCTCTCTTGGAATAGAATGGAATATACAGTTCCAAAAGACTGGCAAAAGGCAACAGGTTCCTCCCCTCCTACACTGTCCCCCACCTTGCTTGCCATGGGCCAGTGAGTTTAGGTCATTAAACATGTAAATATGCTCTTTAAAAAGATCTAAAGTAAGCTTCAAAATCACTACAAATAATTTCTATGTTCACAAGTGGTGGGGACTTGTCTCAAGCTAGGGAGGTAAAACCAGAGGCCTGTCAGTTACTGGCCTGGAATACAGCTGTCCATCAACTCCTGAAAATTTCTCATTTTCTTTTCCAGTCACCCCAGCTGTAGCAAGGTATGTCTAGGCTCTTCTTTTGTGGTGTCAAACAAAACTGACAACAAAAAGAGCTATTTCTTGTTCAGTTCTAACTACTTCACTATAACCAAACTGCCAAGGTTTTTCCTGCTGCCCAGATTGAAAAATCTTTCTCCTACTTGCTCAGACAACCCTGACTTGCACTCTTCCTCACCTTTATGGAGTGTCAAGCAGTGAACAAAGCTGAGGTACTTGCCCATGCTCTCATTTTATTTGTTGCTAAATTACAAAGAATACTGGCATGTCAAAAAAGAGCAGTTTTGCTTGTCTGCAGGGGACCTGTTGAGTACAAGCAGAGGATATCTCAGGATTGTTTTGTTCTCAGCCTGGAAGCCACTTCAAAAATGACCCTTCCGGGTATCACTTCGGTGGCTGTTGTGTGTCATCTCCCAAGCAAGGGTGGAAGAATAATCTCTGCCTTACGTTGTCCTGTCCATATTAAGGAGACTTAAAGGTCAGGTCTCTCTTCAGGAATAAAGAGAACAGGGAAGAGTTCTATGGTAAGCTATTTCTTCTGAAATCAAGAGCATGGAATAAATATGTAAGGAAAACACCTAGTTCATTTAAATCCCATAAATACATCTATGGTCTTACTAGTCTTTTTATTTCTCATCAAGTTAGTGAAATGAGCGTAGAAAGAAGGCTCAGTGATTTCAGTCTACGGGCAGCAACCTGTCCTGGAATGTGTAGCTTCGTTACATACAAATTTTCATCCTGAGCCTGTAAATGCTCAAAGCATCCAAACTTGATAGACCAAAGTAAGCTCCTGTCAGACTCCATGTTGAATCAAACGCATAAGTATTTCTACAAATGAGAAAAGGAAGTGCAAGCCTAAGTTATTCCATTCAGCCTCCAAAGTCTTGAATTCAGATTTATATATTTATCAGATTGATAAAATCAGGATTGGTTTGCATACATGAGAAATCTAATGGCCACCCTAGTCAACAAGTGAGAATATAAATCTTTTAACAGGCTTTCCTGGGGTTCCTAGGTGAGGGAATCCAACCAGCTGCAGAACGTGGGAAGATGGGTGCTTGAAGTGGTCTGCAGTGTCTGTCATTGCCTTAATGTGGACAAAGCTGTAAAAACCCCTGCAGGAGTTGTTCCAAATGGAGAGTTGTGTCTTTGCCAAAGTGGGTTAGAACCCCCAGCTGGCCCCTTGCAGCTGGGCCTGCTGGTTTCAGATCAGTGCAGTCATTTTAGCAGCATAGAAAAGGTGATAGTGGCTGAGCAGTTGCTATTTTTCTCCATCCTGTTTCTTAGTTGTGGTGTGGCACATAAATTGCCTTAGAAAGATGCAAGGCATTTCAGAATTTTTGTATATTCTGGCTCATCTGATGCTGGATAGCTAAGGAAAAGATACAATAGTATTAAACAATTATTTTAGCTCCAGGAAAAACATGTAACATGTAAGACAACAGGACTATTATTCAGGCTAATTCTGTAGGGTGCATGAGTATTTTTTCCAACAATGGCTTCAGGATCCCATATTTAGGAGTTAACTTGAGAGAGAACAACTGAAGAAGCTGCTATTTAGTTTGCTCTGCTCTAGTAAAACAGGAAGGAGAGACCACATCTTCCACAGCAGATTTCACTTTTCAGCAATGTTCCATCACTTCACAGCTTGATTTTACTTCTCACAATGTGAATGTAATAGGTGTATTTGAAGAAGATTCTAGGTATCTCCTCTTGATTAATTTAACCTCTCAGAAAATATTTAAAGCTTGTAACCCAATTCATTCTCTATCAGCAAAAGGCAGAGAAACCGCTGCTATACTCATGTGACAGGCTTTTAACATAAGTCAACTGATCCTTACAGCCTCAGTGTGAGGCTGTCTGAAAAAACTTTATCCCTGTTACCACTGCCTATGTTTGCTCTTGCCTTTCTGTAGCATTGAGCATATCTGTGGGTTCTCTGTTCTGAGGTGCTCTGGATGTCTTTCGCACCAGAAGAAATTAACCAAATTTAAAACACATTCAAAAGTAAGCCAACGTCTCCCTTACATGTAAGACATGACTGGGCTTTCACTGGCTAAGAAATGAGATTAGCTGTGGTACTTTAAAATGATTAATGATCACTGGCTAGTATTAAGTTGAACCTCTAATCCTTGGCTGACTGGAGCATTTGAGAGAACAACACTCAAAAATTATCATCTTTTAGTAACAGAAATTGTCATATTTGATTATGATGCAGTTAGATGTAGCACTGGTTCTAAAGTTTAACTTTGAGATGATTGGGATATAGCCTGAATAGACAATAGGTGTGATGCATACATGTTACCTGAAAATTTTCTTCCACCGAAGAGTATAGGACCATATTTAGGTTTACAAAATGCTGTTCAGTCTATAGTTCAATACACATTTGATTTTTGATTTGCAATATCAAATTATAGTATATATTCTGAGCCAAATTCTGAAGTGAATTTGGTATTGGTCAATTAATGAATTAGGCAATTAACTTCATTAAACTGTCTGGGTCTTTACGTCCTGTAACCACACCCTTTCAATACTATATTAGTCACAGCTGGCTAATTCCCTGTTGAGACAGGTTTTTTGATATTGTACTGAAATGGCTTTTACACTTTCTCATTTCAGGGGTCTTTTTTATGTTGTTTGTTTCATGGGTTCTTTTTTTTGGAGTTTTTTTATGCTGTGGTTTTGTAGTGCTTTGTTTTGGTTTTCCTTTCAGAAGTCATATGACTGGTTTTAGAAATGGAAAGATCAATTCAAATTATCTGTGACTGAGCTATTCTGCGTATTCAGCAAGGTTTCACTTTTCCCATGCTCTTTCAGTAACTTGCTGCTTTGCACAAATACAGAAGCATTAATACCAAGTATATTCAAAATATGACTTGGGAAAGGAGAGAGACGTTAATTAGGCTTATTAACAGCTTAAATAATCATTCCATAACTTGGGAAATTATTCTTCCACAAATATAAGGAACTAGCTAAATACCTGCTGTAAAGCTCAAATAAGTGGCAGGAGTTGTGGTAACAAAGCTGTCCTGGGCCATTTTAAGTATGCTTTTGAATGATAGAGTTCAAACTTTGTCTTCATCTGCTTTAAAACAACAATATAAGATGACTATGAGTCATCTGCTTCATTTTAGAAGGAAAATGTTGATTATAAAAACTTCAGATGAATGAAAATTCCGCTTCTCTTTAGATGAACATAACTTACTATTTGTTAAGTATTGTTACCTTTTCTGACAGAATTTTTCTAATTTTATGTAGCAGAAATGTGCAAAATCCAGGATTAAGAAGCTGAAAAGTTCTCCTTTAATATTCATTATACTTCTCATCTCCTCCCACTTCTCCATTTAAATATCTGTACACAGTAAGCCAGTAATCATTCATCCTCCTCTTTGACATGGGTTTCTCATTTTTAGCAAGGCAAGTTTTCCAGAATTTGAATGCTTCTTGTAGCTGGTTAAGGCTTTCTAATTGGAATACTAGTATAGTCCTTTAGTTGTTCCTGTGGGAATGCTTGGGGATCACAGATATAAACTAGTACCGTGTTGTTACATGCTGTTTGAAACAGACAGATTCTCTGCCTCAACATTGATAGTGATTTATATAATCCTTTCCTATTAGATACTCTGTGTTTACTCCCTTGTACATCAAAGGATTTTTTTTGCTGCTCTAGCCAGGGTATTGCACTGTAGGCTAATATTAATTTGGTTATCCACCATCATCCATATGCCTCTTTCTAGCATATTATATTGTCTTTGTTTGGAATGTGTGCTCTTAGTTATGAGATAGACAGCTTTGTGCTCAGCTGTGTTAAAACACATCTTATTCAGGTGAGCCCAGGCTGCCATGCAATCTGTGGAACTGACAACTCCCCGGTATTTACCATTTTATTATCTTTTGTGTCATCTGCAAATTTTACTGGGAAGGATTTCATGTTTTCTTTCATATCACTGATTTATTCTCCAGCACAGGTGCTCCGTAGGGAATAAAGGGCTCATGGAGTTCTTTCCCTGCACGGAGTACTTGGGGTAGATCTAATCCATATATCAGAGCTGCTGGTCATAATGTCTGGGAGCAGATTAGGGCTGCCGGCACTGATGAGTTGCAACCAGGCAGGGGCAGTGAGTCATGAGCACACTCTTCACTTGCAGCAGTATGAGATGGCTGCAGCCTTCTTTCAAGTAATGTGAGGCTTGTTTCGCATAGTGATGTTGTTGGAATAGAGAGACAATTCTCCTTTGAAAATTTGTGCGTTTGTTTGTAGTGATGGCTACTAGTGAATTGACTATTTTTTTTTTTGAAAGCTGTTTCTGGAAACAAAGCTACATTATTTGCAAATGGTTATCAAATTTAGTGTTTATCTAAAAAGAAGAACAAATAGGTGGTTTTAGGTGGAAACCCTAAAATCTTTCATATTAGTTGTCTTCCTTAAATAAATTATTTTAAATTTCTTTTCCAAATGGTGCTTTTATTTAGAACTACATTTCTACTCTTTCAGATGAATAGGAGATTAAATGATGAAATTATCATGCATAAGGCTTTATTGAAAAAAAATTCAGACTTTACTAAAAATGAACCTTTCCGTTAATATTTTGTTCCTCATTTTTTTTCCACCTCCCAGAACGGGAACCTCAAAATCATGTACTAAATATTGATTTTTTTTTTTTTTTAATTTGGCTACTTAGAAACCCTTCATAGTGCTGTATCTTGCCTAATTTTAAGGCTAAATTGTTGTTTAACAATCAATGAGTTCTTCTACCTGGCGATAAGATTTTATGATGCAAAAGTGGTGCAGCTCTTGTTTCACATCCAGATAGAGCCATATCACTAAGCTTTGAACTTTTATATAAGGAAACTGTTATCATAAACATGCTAAAATTCCATTATGATAGTGATACCTATAGTGAGTTTAAAGTATTTAAGACTGATTTATTGTCCCTTTAAGAAATATAGTGCTCCAGTTAAAACATGTGAATATTTAACAAAATATTTGCATTGTGTGAAACTGGTATACAGAAAACGAGACCTGTATTGTATTCTGCAAAATTTTATTTTTGTTTCTGTACAGATATTGTCAGGTGTTTGATCATGAAAGTTCCATGTTCACACTCATGTGCACATATACATATATACACACAGAGAGAACAAACACTTTTGAAAAGAAATAAAATTTAATAATTTTAAGGAAAGAGACAAAAACATAAAGTATAGTTCTACCTGAGTGCAATAGGAAGGTGAATATTTTTGATTATTTTAGGTATGAAGTGATTCTCTATTGTTGTCCCAAAAACTAACCAAAAAACACCCAACCCCAAAGCAAAAAATAACAAGAAAACCACTGCACCATATGACCTAAAAATTATATAATTAATATTTTCCCTTAATTTCTGGCAAATAGGGAATAAATTTCTCATGGATACCAAACAAAAAATTTGGTCAACAAGAAGGAAAGACATAGTCTGTCACACTTCAAATTTTCTGCACATTGAGCAACAGGAGACCCATGAAAGGAGATACCTTTGCCTCTTATAGTTGCATTGAACTTCATCTTATGGTTTCATAAGCAATGTTGGGTCTGTGCCATCTCTGAGATTACAGACTGTGATGCAGAGTAGTTTAAGATGCTGTATCATGTACCATTTAATCAGGCTGCACTACTTAGAGTATGTGTTGTGTTCTGGGAATAATTTGCGTGTAGTCTTTCCAGCTGCATCTATATAAAAGGTGAAATTCCCCTACCTCCACACAAAAGTCAGCTAAATGGACTGTGGGGAATGGAGCAGCAGTTGAACGAATTAATTTCATGTAGCTGTCCATAGCTAGCTGTGACACTGCAGTGTGTTTCCTCCACAGCTGACTCACAGCCAGGATCTGTACACATCTTTGTGCAGGTCTTGTGCTGCTGAATTTCAATACATTGATCAATTATCACTTTGCCTAGAAGTGTCCTGTACAGTTTTCCACCCTCTTGCTAAATTCCAGTGACTCATTTACTGCCTGGGGCAGTAGTCATGCAAGCCTTGTGACTGCATTGGACTTCAGTAATTATGGTTATTACCTTTGATACCTCTAAGATCATTGCTGTGTTAGGAGAGGCTGCTGTCTCTGTCCCCTTATACATGTCCTTTTATGTAAGCCACTACATCATGGCAATTCTCAGTGAGGTTCAGGCACAGGGAGAGAGCACAAAGGTTTTCAAGCTGTAAAAGACTTTGTGTAACAAGTCAAACTGCAAGGTGCAATGAGTTTGGCAGCCTGGTAGTCCTGGGACTGTCTGGAAGCATCACGGGGTTGCAGACACTCTCTGCACTGAGCTGTACACTGGGCAGTCTGTCAGCTGTAACAGTGACCAGTACTGATCAATGGATTGGTTGTAACTTGCTTTGGTATAGCATGTACTACTGCTTTGTCTACCAGTGCTTTCTTTGCATCAAGAATGCTGCTGTGCTCTACATTTTGAGCTAGATGTTATACTAAAAAGGGCATTCATATTTTGCTAACTTGGCAGCTTGAATGGGTTTTGTTATTTAGTAGGTACAGAGGGAAATACTGAACTAAGATTAAGAGCAGAATACAAGCTGAGTCTATAGTATATTTTAGTATGGCTTGATCAATTGGAGCTATCTATATGATATAGTATCCCACTTGGACAAAGATCCACCAGCAGAAACCTCTACACATATACTATTTTACTTGCAAAAATGTTCTTTTACTGATATTGCTTGTTTTGCTAAAAAATGATGACTTTCCTGTATGAGACTAAAGCTGATCTTTGCTGATATAGCTGATTACATGCTTAGTGCTTTGCCACAGTGGTGTACTAAGATTGCTCTATTGGCAAAATGTTCCTAATGCCAACCTCATCTGATTTTAGTAATTCACTATTCTTGATTTCAGAGCTCAACAAAATAATACTCCTATTGTAGAATTTGAAGGGACATTAGTTGCTCCTTGACTCTGTAGTGAATAATCATTGGGATAAAGAGACTCAAGAGCTGTGCTGCATTTAAAAATCAATCCTATTTTTCATAATATAATTAAATTTTTTGTCATTTCAGATATTCTTGTAGACTTGCAATAAGGGTGAGACACCTAATCTTCTGAGTTGCTTGCAATATCTGACATATTGTACTTATTTCAGTTTTGGTCTCCATAGAATCCTGCTGATGGTGTGATTTGCCTGATTGTGACAGTGCTCAATCTCACATGGTTGATCTTGCCTTGAAATCAAATGATGTAAACAAAAACTATCCAAATGTATTCTGATCTTTTTCAGCCCCCCCAAAATCTCTCAACCAATATTGCGAAGAAAAGCCTGGCAATCAGAATCTAGTCAGGCACAGTGCCTCGCTGTGTGCTTCGGGCAACACCTAGACCTGATGCGTAAGGGAGCATTTTATGGTTATCATAGCAGGAGGCCTTCTTGCTTCCTGGGGCAGCAGCTTTTAGAGCTGCTGCATTGCTGCTTGATTACTGGTGATGGTTGTGTTACATGCTGGACCCAGCGTGACTGAGACAGTTCTGATTCATATCACCCTGGGGAGCATCAGGCATGTATTCAGACCATGCATCAGCATCAGTGGTGACTGTGGCATTGAAATTGCTGGAAAAGGCATGGAATCAGATAATCATCCATAAAGGAGTACTACTGAATGGCTGTGAAGTTCACAGCTGGTAGATTGGTATCTTATGGGATCGTGGTACTGTGTAATAGGTAAAAGCTCTTAAGTTTACTAAACAGCTTAAGGTAACTTCATTAGGTAGGGATTTTTCTATTGTTGATGTTGGCTTATTTTTACCTCACCTCTTCACAAAGTGCATTTGAAAGTTATAAAAAAAAATAAAAATTGTGTGATGTCAAAAGAAGAGCTAATCAACTGTTCCAGGTCTAGGTTGTATTTTGAAGGTTAGACTGAAATCTAATTGTTGACATTATCACTAATGGAATGAAATACATTCCAAAATGTAGGAAATCACATTAGCTTTTCTGAATTTGCTACACTCCAAATTTTTCAGTTTCTCTCGCTCAGATATTTTGATGCATTCCTGCAGCAATACCTATTTCACAAGCATAAAACTAGTCCAAGCAATGAACTATTCATCCTTCCCCCTAGTTTACACCAGATACAATCTATTTTAAGTTGAAACCAAGGGATACATTGTCTGCCTTAATTTGAGGGGGACTCTGCTCTTAGAATCTTTTAAGAATTCACAAAAAGGGGGCTCAAATATCATGTTGTAAAGATGTTTAGAGAATTTTTATATGAGAATTGACTGACTCTTTAATGGATTGGCTTTTATTAGACTAAGCCCCCTTTTTCTCAGGAACAGTTTGGGGAGATTGTGACCTTCTCTGAGCTTACAGGCTTGTAGAGCCTCCAGAGCTGTGTGCTTTTCAAAGGATAGTTAGCAGTGGCCAAACAGATCCTGCAAATATCTGTATGGGGACTTGGTGGCACAGCAGCCAAGTTCCAAGTCAGAGTTTTGGTTTTTTTTTTTTTTGTTTGTTTGTTTTTTTGTTTTTTTTTTTTTACTTGCTGCTAGAGAACACCACAGTCCTGATGTGTGTGGTCTCACTCCTGAATACTGATGAACGCTCTATCCATGTGCTGCTGGGGTGTTGGCAATAAGCTGGAGTGTGGCAGAAAATGCTGTTCAGTGTCAGGCCTGCAGAGGGGAAGTAGGGCTTTATAAGGGCTCCTCTGCTCTAAGGGTTGATGCTCTGCATGTTCCAAGTGCACTTGCAGTAAATGTAAGACTTAGCTCTTTACAGATACATATTTGATAAGGTATTGGTGATTTGGTGAATTACAATAAAATTTATTTTGGTGTTAGCTTTTAGATGAATAGTGTTTTAATTTTTCCCATGTTCTTATCTAAGACTAGTTTGTAAATCTTAGATAAGTGCTTACTGACGGTTATTGTGTCTCCTGTTTGTACCCACAATACGATATTTATGACTTTGTACTTTGACTTGCTTTATGACTCTTATGTGTAGGTATTTTTGATTGACAAACAACTAAATTCAGTTTGGATGACCAAATCCAATGTTTGCAAATATCAGCCCTCTATTGCTATGTTTAAAGAAAATTTTACATCTTCATTAGAATGAAAAACATAGTTTGAGTTTATACAGGTGTTGCATATTACATGAAGGTAGCAAGATGACATTAAGAACAGAAATTTATTTTATTTTAGGCTAAATGCAGTAGTAACTATAAACTAGAATAAATTATTTCCTTCCCCCCTTTATGTGTTGATACTGCAATTCTCCCCGCCACAAACCTACATGATTAAATATTCATTGCAATCCCCATCGTTTCCTCTACCACTGCTTGTACTCCCTGTTTCTTAACCTCCAGCCCCAGAAATATGGCCACATTCTTTGCTGGGGCAAGGACAACCCTCTGTAGAGCTTTAGGGAGTGCTTGGATGGGTCGATCAGTGCCTGATAGTGGTTTTAATGTACAAGCCAACAATGTTTCCCCTGGCTTGAGGCTTCTGTTTGGGAGACCACAGTGTGCATTCCAGATTACACTGCAAACAGTTTCTGCCAGGCAAAACCAGGTAAGTATAATGAAGCAGGAAGGTAATTGGGGAGCTGTTCAACATAACTTGCTTATGCAAGGGACCCAAAAATATTAATTAAAACATAAATACTGGTGTTACAATGTTTGTTATATAGTAGTGAAAAATCCTCTCAATAAACATATGAAAATTTAGATCAGAGTTGTAATTTTTCACCACACTGATGAAAAAAATATTGTGGTAGAATGAACTATCATGCTATTGCTTACAGATCTTTTTGGGCAAGTGGTGTTTCAATGGTGTATCTGAAAGCAGATTTAGAATGTGAAAATCATGCTGTTTTTTTATCCTTGTTCTAGTCAGATGAAAAATATGCCCTTGATTTGTATATGTATGACACAATTTTCTCAAAATATGTTCTGCTGTGTGATATCGATTTTTCTAAGTGTGCAGTGTGTGTTTTTTCTCTGAGCCTTTTTTTAACCCCTTTCACCATATACCCACCGTCTTTCAAGAACAGCAAGAAAAAAGTCTGAATACCTTGAAAAATTTTCTTTTTTTCGGTCATTTAAAGTCTTCTATGTCCTTAAACCCCAACAATCTGCTTTCTCTCTCAGTAATATTTCTTGAAAATGAAAAGCGCTGTCACACTTCCACTTTTTAGTTCCTACCAGAATAATTGGGTGACTTTTCCAGAAATTCTTGTTTCAAATTGTCAGTGGAAGATTTGATTTAGTACAAATTCAATAAGATCCATCTTCCTTGAGATGAGTAGGTCTTTAGTAGATAGTTAAAGGTAATAGCAGCTGCTATTTCAGTTGCCATAAGGCCTCTTATTTGCCTTGTGCCTTGCATAGTCACTAATTCCTGAGTGCATAAAATCCTAACTAGTTGGAACAGTAGCATTTTATCTATTCTGCCAACTCTCTCTTTTCCTAGCTATTTGTCATAATACAGTTAAAATAAGGCTGTATAAAATATATGTAGCATGTTCGTCAAAGAATATTTGTGATGGAAGGCAGTTCAATGTTTGCAGTTCAGAAATTCGGTGTAAATAACCAGGTGTTTAGGATGAGTTCTGTCTGGATATGTGGGTGGATCACCATTTGAGTCTGTAGCTTGCACTGCTTAGCTAATTCTGTCTGCAGACATGTATGAGTTTGTCGTGTACATGTATATTTATTCAGGGACACATAAACATGTGTGACAGAAAAGTTAAATCATTCCTATTTGATTCATAGCTTGCCTATATGAAGAGAGCTCAAGTGTAGAAAAAAGGACACCTGTTAATTCCAATTCTTTAAAACTGAATCCAAGCCAGGGACTCTAGCTTGAATTTGAGAGGGTTGAATGGGTAACATGCTTTCTGAGACAAATGAAACTTGTGCAAGGTACAGGGGCAGGGTTCCTGGTTAGCTGCAAGCCAGCTGAAATAGAAGAAATGTGGCTGAAAAGAATAGCACAGTCAGTGGCTGATTGTTATGTTGGTAAGAGGACAGAGGCAGGTATGGACACTCCTGTGGTCCTTAAAGGGTACTGCTTGATGCTCAGGCAATTCTCATGGGTGATGGGAAGCTTAAGAACTGCATTGTCCATAGCCTTGTGTGCTGGGAAAGTAAAGGGTACTTTGGAACACATGGAAAAATCTGTATATCTTTTGCTTCAACTTCTGCTTATTTCTTCCTGAAAAGGGTGAGGTCAAAACTGCGGGGGTTTATGTTCTTTGCTTCTGCTCCTGACAGCAAGGGTGGTATTGTCTTACAGGAATAAAATAATATGTTGCGGAGGGGGAACCGGGAAGGTCCATGCCTAGTCATTGTGCCAGTAAAATCACAAAAGAAAATAGTATCGTTTTCTCAGACTAGAGGAGGCTTAAAAGCTTGTGGATGTGAAACCCAAACACAATACCTAGATGAGTGGAAAGGAATCTTCCATGGCTACAATGGTGTTATGGCTCAGATGAACAATATTTTGTATGCCGGCATACAGTTAAGATTTTAGACTGGTCAGATATACTGACGATGTGCTGACTGCAGTTGTAACATTTCTGGAAAACAAAACAAGGCCTGTGAGTTCCATATCCATCTAGAAATCACTATGGAGAGATTTTACTGCTCAATGCAAGTAGCTAATTGTATTCTCAGTTGCAGAGTCAATCAGAACACAGCAGAGGAGCGCTTAGTTAAAACACTTCAGTGCCCTTTCCCTAACAATAAGTGAAACACTCTTTTTTGTGGCTTACCTGGGTTTTTGAGATTTTTGCTGTGGGGTTTTCTGGAGTTTTTTTGGATGAGGAAAGGTTTCCTCATGTAGTGCAGTCTTTTTCTTCCCTGGACAGAAAACATGTACATGTTTTGATGGTAAAAATATTCAAATCTGATCCAAGACTATCACTTGTTATTGGTCAGTTTTAAATACTCAGCTTACCTATGTTTACTGCTGAATGGTTGTGGCTGGTTTTTGATTCAATATACCACGATTTTGATAAAACGTCATTGTCTGGTTAGTGGCTTAAATCAGTTTATGATCTAAAACCAGAATATTTGATTGATTTAAAATTTGAAATATCAGAAACACAGAGGCAGGGAAATCAGTATTTTTGTGACTTCAAAATTCGGGTCCTAGATATATTATGGTATACTGGAAAATGTATAGAGTTGTCAGATCTAGACAATGGATTTGCTTGTTTTTCACTCAAGCATTTAGAAAAGGATGATGGAATATTCTTCTATTTTTAAAATTTTTAATTAATTTAATTAAAATAATTGAAAACATGTAGTATCCTGCTTATTAACATATCATTTGTGTTCTTTCATCTTAGAAGCATGTCCTGACTGTGCTTTCATTTGCCCATGTTATGTCAGAGGCCCACAGCAGACCTGCTGATGGTAGATGCAGAGTGTCTGATCCTCCTCAGGAGGCTGGGGCTGACAAACAGTTTTCTTGCAGGAGTTGTGCTGTGGGGGAGGAGCTTTGTCACCAGGTGAAGGAGCTACAGTGAAGACGTGAACAGGTTACACAGTACTTGAGTGACGAAATGAGAGGGACTGATTATTTTCAGAGCTGCTACAGTCTTAGGACTCTCAGGAGCCTTGAACCTGCATTGTGGTGGAGAGGCAGATGGGCTCAGAACCCTGCAGGGTAATCAGTCCAAGGACCTTTAGCCAAGGCACTGTTAAAGGTGAAGGCTGGAAGCAGGTCACTGCATGCACCAGGAAGAAGGTTCCTCCTCCTCAGAATTTGACAAGTAGGACTGGTAGCTTCTACAGCAGGTGTGAGGATCTGAGGCCAGAAGGCCAGACAACTAATGAGGTGGGAGAAGTATTTTTGGGATTGTGAGACCTCCTAAAACAACGCTACCTGTACCTGGAAACAAGACTTTTCTGTTAGCAGGAAAAGAAGCGTAGTTGTAATAGGAAACCCCTTTCTAAGGGGAATGGGGCATCCAATATGCAGACCATACCTACCTCACAGGGAGTTCTGTCGTCTCCCAGTGGATCTGAGAAGAGATATTACTGGAAAACTCTCCAGTCTAGTAAGGCCTCCTGAATACTATCTGTTATTGATAGTTCCAACTGGCAGTGACAAAATGACAAAGAGAAATCTGAGGGCAATCAGAAACTTTCAGGCCCTGGGACAACTGGTAGAGGAACAGGAGCACAGGTAGTGATTTCATTAGTTCTTCCAGTAACCCTGAATATTATCATAAGGAATAGACAGATCTTTCAGGTCAGTGGATAGCTCTCAGGTTGCTGTCAGCAGAAAAATTTTGGTTTTGTTGATAATGGGAGGATCTACTCAATACCTGGTCTACTGCCATCTGATGGGATGCACCTATCCCAGAGGGGAAAAGGAGCTCTAGCACAGGAGTTAGTGTGGCTCATTTTAATCTAGTTCGGAAAGGGAAAAAACCAGGCTCTCCAGTGATGAATGATGGGATGGTGGAGGATATGAGCAACCTGGGATGGGGCAACCCCGGATGTGTGAACAGACTGGGAAATGAGATGCTGGAAAGCAGCAGTGTGGAAAGGGATCTGGGGGTCCTGGCTGACAGAATATTGAATCTGAGCCAGCAGTGCCCTGGCAGCCAGGAGGTCCAACCCTGTCCTGGGGTGCATCAGGCACAGGATCACCAGCCAGGCAAGGGAGGGGATTGTCCCACTCTGCTCTGCACTGGGATGGCCTCATGTTGAGTTCTGGGGGGCAGTTTTAGGAGCCACAAAATAAGAAAGATATAAGCTACTGGAGAGTGTCCAAAGGAGGGCAATATAGATGGTGATGGGCCTTGAGGGGAAACCATATGAGGAATGACTGAGTTCACTTGGTCTGTGCACTTGAAGGAGACTGAGAGAAGGCCTCATTTCAGTCAACAGCTTCCTCATGAGGGGAAGAGGAGTGGCAGGCACTGATCTTTTCTCTGTGATGATGAGTGACAAGACCCAAGGGAATGATCTGAAGCTGTGTCAGGGAAGATTTAAGTTGGATATTAGGAAAAGATTTTTCACCCAGAGCTGGGCACTGGAACAGGCTCCCCGGAAAAGTGATCACAGCACCAAGTGTGATAAAGTTCAAGGAGTATTTGGACAGCAGTCTTGGGCACTTGGTGTGATGCTTGGGGATGGTCCATGTGGTCATGTGGGTCTGTTCCAACTCAGCATATTCTGTGATTGTATTATTGTGTGATTGTATTATTGTTCTATTTCATCACTGTGGCACAGCTAGGGGTCTTTTTCCTTCTGTAAGCCTCCTGCAGTCTCTCTGGCCCCACTGTCAATCATCAGCTGGATGCTGAGACAAATTTTTTATGGCACCTTCTGTCAGTAAAGGGAAAATGTTTTAAAAAACACAGCCTAATAGTGGAATATCAGCCTGCAGGGTGGCCTGCTTAAACAGGAGAATTAACTTGGTCAGGTTTGTTTTTTTTTTTCCCAATGTAGTTTTTTTCCTAGTTTTTAAAAAAAATTATTTGGGGTATAGGCCAAAAAATAAAATTAGACTTAGTTGGCAAGGACTCCTAATGGACTAGCTTGCTAAAATTCTTAAGCATCCTCATGATAGTTTGTCTTCACTTTTCTGGTCTCTGTAACATGGGAATTCTCAGTGCATTCATCGGGGGAGTGGGCAACTTATGTACTCAATAGCTCAAAAGATTTAGATAGGCAAGAAGCCATGTATTTTTAAAAATCATTTTGAAAAAGAACAATGAAAGCACATGGCATAATGCATAGTAAATCTTGTATTAGAAAGCTGCAAACCCTCATTGAGTAGTTGCATTTGTCTCCTGAGCCAGAGAGTATTTCTGTCCTACAGCAGCCCCAAAGTACTGGAAACTGCATTGAGAAGTGCAGCCTCCTTGTTAGTTGATAAATAGAGATTAGAATCACTTACCAAGCTATATTATAGTTCTTGTTAACAATTTTTACCTTCCTAAATTGATTCAATATAATCCTTGTGATGGCTTTACCTCATTTCTGGAAGACATACAGATAATGTGGTACTTATGAAGTCTTGCATGTCACTGAAAACCTGCTGTATTTCTGTAGTAGAATTGTGTGGCAGGATTATATTAACATAGCTTTTGGAATATTTGAGATCCCATAGGGTATGGTGTGTGGCTGATATGACATGACTTGCCTTCAACAGTTGTTTTAACAAGATATCCTTCATATAAAATATACCAAGCTGAAAGGCATAACTGAGTGAGTTAACTAAGAAACACTGGTGGCAAAATTCTTCACTTTCATCTTTATCTCATTAATTCAAGGCTGAGTGTTACAGTGGAAGTCTTTTTAACCTAGAAAAGTATTTGGTATGTTTATTTAAGGAAAACCAAATAAAACCAGAAAACATAAAACCCCACCCCAAAAAGCCTTTTTATATTATTTAGTACAACATCCTTTTTATTAAATTGTTAAGCTTGTTGCAAATATGTGTGCATTTACTCTAGTCAAAACTCATAGTTCTTAAAATATCTTCTCACTCCTCCTAAAAACTGCTTTAATAATACATTAATTAACACTTCTGAAGTACTTGGCATATTTAACACAAGATAATTTACACTTCCTAATATTTTAAACTGTGTATTAAAATGTCTAGCATTGGCGAACAGAAAATACACTGTATGTGAATACAGCATTAAGTGCTAAACATGTAATTTATGTGTAGCTCAGTCTTTAACATATTAAAAATAGATACACTTTAATGTCTTGATAATAATGCTGATATTGTTGGAATCACTTTTAACATTTTCAAATTCCTGCTAATGGCTTTTCTTTTAGTAGGACCATGCAGACCCTGCTTGAATATTGTTATTAATATCTGTTAATAACAATATTTAAATTCAGGGGTATATAAAGTTGATTTCAGATTTTATGGCATAATATTGTTTTAATTTTTATCTATTTTCTTCTTTCATTGAGCTTTTAGTATTGATTGAAAAATATTCATCCAATTTAATAGCTAAAATACTGCACTTGCATCAAAATGCTTTGACTGATCATGTACTTGAGAAGAGGTTTCAGATACAGGCAGCTCTTTACTGTCACTTGACTTTATGCTGCAGGAAAAGCTTACTACATGAGGATACGAAATGGCTTGAGGGTTTGGTAATGGGATGTGGAGACCTTCACCTTAGGTCACTAGTTTGAATGCAGTCCAGGTGGGTGGAAACTAAAACCCATTATCATCTGATGGCTCCTGGATGGCCTGTGGGAAATGAGTTGGTGGTCCTAGTCAACTTCCTAGGAGAAAGAGAACTGTATTGCAGAATTAGTATCTCAGTGCTTGCAGACTGGGATAGAGTTCCTTGCTGAAACTCTGCAGGAAAAAAACAGTGGCTGGACTGAGTTTGGTTGCTGAATTGCCTTCTGCAGCTCAAGTGGTTTGTGTAGGTCAGACAAGAAGCATAATTGAGTAAAAGAATGTAAGAACTGTTGTCACTCATTAGGTCAAGTCCGGCTTGTAAATACGCTTCCAAAACTGCATTTTGGTCTCACTATCATTGCTTACAAGGTGCATTCAGAGAAATGCTGGATGTTCTTTATTTATAACTGGAAGGTTGGACAGAAAAACCCCAGACAAAACCACCAGAAAACATTTTACTTTAGTTAGCCTCGCCAGATTTTGTGTTGTAATCCTGGTTTGATTTTTTTTCTGTCTGTAATTTTGCCAACTATCTCCAGTTATTTTACTGATCCTTGTACCGGAAGAGGAAAGCAGTATATGATAGATTATTGTCAGAGGTAGTGAAAGACTCGTAATTATAATCACTGCATAAAATCAGCACTCAAAATTTAATTGTTAGGAGAAATGGCCAAGCATCTTTTCCAGCCCTTCTTGCAGCTCCTGTGCATAGTGGCTTGTGTGTCTGTCTTGAGCACAGTCCTGATTAGCTAGTGAAGCTCACGTGGCAGCTTTGTCAGGTGCTCTCTGTTTTTTATTGCTCAGGAAATGGAGGAGTCTTCCTTCTGTCCTTAGAGTCATCTGAGCAGCCAGCCTGTGGCATTACTGATCCCCATTACTATCGTCCCTGCCAAACAAAAAACAATTAGCTTTGATACATGGGCCATAGGGCCATGCCGCTTATGAGAAAGAGCATGTTTCCATCAGGCTACAGATACTGTCAGTCACACTCATGTTTGCTGGACATAACAGCAGCAGTCAGAGATGGTGTTTCATCCCAGAAAAGTCATGGGAACAGGGTGGCTGGGGTATTTCACATTTCAGTTGTACTGAAATGCAGTTTGCTTCCTGCAGTTTTTGATTCCAGATTATGGCGAGATGGTGGTGTTTCAGCTTCATTTGAGTTCCTCAGACTTGATCTGTGTACTAGTGTAATTGGTACTTGGGTGGTGCTTTAGAACAGAGATGCATGTGTCAGGATTCTCACCAATTTCAAGCAAGTATTTATTTCTCCTCAAAATACACAGCTCCTTTGCAAAAAAGCTGGGGAGTGAATTAACTAATATTAAGATGCTGGGGACCTTTCTACTTGAAATGTTAAATTTTGTTTATATACAAAATTTATATATAAAGGGTTCATAGTCAGTATTACAATCGCCTATATAATGTTGCATCCTCCCTAATAAATTAATCAATGCATAACATTAAGCTGCCTGAATAACCTCACTTCCTCAAATATTCATTGAGAATGTATGAAAATTCACTTATTTGACTTTTCTATATTTGCTAAGATAGTAATGCATGTTTCTTTGAAGAAAACATTGTTTAGAAAGTTGCTGGAGGACATTTATTCCCTTGAGAGTAGTTAGCAAAATAAAAAGTTCTAAATGGAGTATAAATTATTGTTTTAAGAGAAAATTTGCATATAATAGGTGAATAATAACAGTTGTTATACCTGCACTTATTTTGAGATCACTAAGTATCCCAGTTTTACTAAAAGTATTCACAAAGTTTATTTTGTGCAATATAAGATGCTAGCCAATTTGAATGTTCTGCTAGAACATTGTGATGTAAACAAAATTACAGAAAGCTTGAAGTGAATATCAACTTTTCAACACTTACAGCAAAAAAATTGGATTAATTTGTTTTATAGCAATCTTTGTTAGCTACATTTCTAAATAATGTCATATATCTAGCTTGGTAGATAGTCATAGAGGTTTTTGTTAGGTTTTTTTTATGAAATGAAACCATTTAAATTTGACAACAGGAACTCTGATAGTTTCAAAATTATATATTAATTCTGAATTAAATGCTTGTGCATATTTACCTTTGTGGACTTGAGTTTTGGCATGGATAGTTCCCACTTGTAGTTTGTAGGTATCTTTCTCTCAATTTGCTTTTTCCTACTTCTTTTCAAAACAGCTAAACCTAGTTCTGTAACTGTGCATGATGATCTAGGGACTGCAGGAGTTAGACAAGTCACAGCAGAGATTTGTAACTTCTTTTAATTTGCTAATCCATGCATGGAACAACATTTCCAGCATTACCCAGAGATTAAGCCCCAGGGCCAAGGGCAGGGCCTCAATTTTAGTTTGCTAGTGATAGGCATACTGTGGTTAGAACTAGGTCTCTGCTGTGGACAATACCAAGCCTTTTCAATTTAAATTTCAATAACGGTAGCAAAATATTAAACATGGAGAACATGAATTAGAAAAAACCTCAGCACTGTGTCTTTGCATTCAGTCATTCCCCTGGATAAAGTCTATGCTGTAATATAGAAACCAAGAAATCGCTACTTTTGTCAAAAGTGAAAAGAAATATAGATGTATTATGTTAATTTTCTGCAAAATATTTGTCTGAGAGTGTGATTATTAACTAATAAAGACCAAAAAGATGATTTTTGTGTAGATGATAGCACTAATGTTTAGAAATGTAATATATGCTGCACTTCAATACAATTTTTTGATATATTTTTGTTTACTCTGATTAACTGGTTAATTTGTTCACATTCAGTTGGTGGTATTTAATGTAGGTCACAGAAATAGCAATCACTTTATTTGTTGATAGTAAATTTAAGAGAGTGGAAAGATTTCTGGAGATGTCGATTCAAAATGTAGCAGTACTTTATATAACAAGTAGATGCTAGTTTATTGTAATATATCAAAAAACCTCTTAAAATTGGAGAAAACCTACATGGTGTTCTTTTGTTGTTTTGGTTTTTTGTTGTGTTTTTTTTTTTAATTGTCAATAATTAACATTTTATTCATTTGTTTTTGAAGGAATATATAGATATATGTGCACATACATTTTTCTGAATTCATAGCTTTCAGATTGGACTTGTGCATTAATTCCCATGAGCAGCAAGCAGTACAAGGTCAGACTAAATGCAAAAAGAAGAGCCATCTTTAATCACTGCCTTTGGTATTTATTGGAATAACACATTCTGTGGTCGCCTATTACTGCTGTATGTATTACGAATATAACTGTGCAGGTAATTTCCCTCCAGTTCCAGTTTTTAAGAAGGTAGAAATATTGTAATGTACTTAGCCAAAAGGAATCTGGACTAGTAGCTACGTTGGGGTAGATGGTGCAGGGGTAATGATTCCTCAGAAGATTAACTAATAGGAAAGGCAAATTGAAGACCCGACTAAGGCACCCAGGAGGTCTTGAACTGTCAGTGTTCCTCAGACGTGCTGCATCTCAGGACAGAAGAGTCAAAGCAGGAAGGTGCTGTTTGCCTTTCTGAAGTGAAGCTTTTCTTTAATACGGAGGTCTTAGTCCTGCATGTTTTATATAACCATGACTTGTGTTACCTTTGCTGTGAGTTCTGTGCATAGAAAGCTTGCAGAGTCTGACAGAGTGTAGGCTTTAACTCCTTGAGCAAGGTAGGGTAGGTAAGATATACTTTTGCTATCGATGGGGTTTATCCCCCTTTGTTTAGGCTGATCTGTTACACTCACGCCCTAAGAAATGTAGGGTGTTAAGTTCATCTGGGTACTTGGTTTATTTCCTGTCCTTTTTGTTTGGGAACAATGCTTGCAGGTTTTTTGTGTACATTTTGAACTTCTGGATTGTTATACTGGTGCTGTGCTGAACTGGTAGAGGCTTGTGGCAAATGGTGCCAACTACATCATACTGCTGCTTACCTGTCAGTACACTGAGGAATGGCCATTCAGAAAGAGTGTCTTGGAAGCTGTAAGTCTCAATTCTTTGTCCACTTAAATACTTAGAGAACATTGTTTCCTAAGATCATTATAAATATTTCTATCTCATATAAAATGACAACTTTCATTAAGCATAGTGCAAAAGGACGTTTTTCATAATATTTTTCAATAATCAGTCTTAGTTATAAGTTCAAATAGAAATCAGTCTTTATAAGGCCTCTGATTTTGGGGAAAGTGTTGACTTGGATCACAGAAAATATAAGGTATGAGATTCTTTATTTGTTTTTATTCTCTGGCATCAATATACATGCTATTGCATGCTGCAGTTGTCATCTCTAAATCTATTTTTAAAGAGCCTAGAGTAAATACTTCAAGTTCAAAAAACCCTCAGTGTTTACACACATTAGAATTTCCCTATGACTGTCTCAGTATTTTGGGAATAGAATAGCATTAAGCAGTGAAGCAACTCTAGAGTGGAGATTTATTTAAATAGCTTCTCATGACAGCTAAAGAGAGTTCCTTGTTACCTTGTTGCATGAGTTGGGTGTTAAAACCTCTCTGACCACTTCATAATGATTATGAAGCCATACCTATAATAAATAAGTTTTAGGTCAGACTCAGCAGAGACCATACTAAAACTTGTTTCCTTGCTTCTAATATTTGAAAGGTAGTAGTGCAGCATGTGTGTGGTCTGAGTTTTTTGCAGACGTGATCTGCATTTAATCTGGGAAAATTAATTCCCTAAGCTGCTGGCAGGCAGCATGTACTTGTTAATTATTCAGGTGGATGACAAATGCAGAGCAGAGGTTCTCGCAAAGACAAAGTTTGTATGATGCATGTTTAGTAACTGATAGGCTTGACATTCTGTGGTGTCTTACTCAGTGCTAATCCTAATAAGCTGCCTGATGAGATGAACGCCTATCCTCCTGTCCTTTAGAGAGAGAAAACAGAGATTTGAAAGAACTTCATTATAGCAATAAATCCCATACTTTCTGTTATTCCTGGTGAAAAGAGATCTTGTCCAGATGAATAACACACACACAGAGAAAAAAGTCAGAATACTGGTGTAATACAGAGTATTGAAATGAATAGAAATCTATTGTGAATGCCTCCACTTTAAAAGCAGCTGCAGTTTAACTTTATTGATAGGCCAAGTTTATGCTGGTTAGTGCTTTTCAAAATGTTCAGCATTGTTCTACAAGTCATACAATCCAGTGGATGTATGATTCCGCAAAGATTTGCAAGTTGCCAGGGAAGTAGATTGAAAATATTGCATTTTCTGTAGTTGTTTTCCGTGTTGTTTGTATTCCATCAGTCAGTTGCACCAGACAAGTGCAAGGGCCAAAAGAATTCATGGGCACTTGACGCAATAATAACCAAGGGGCTGCCAGTGCAAATGGGTTCTGGATTTTTCCAAATGCTTTTATTCTGTGTTAATTTCTCATGGCTTGTTTCATTCCTCCCATATTTTTTATTAGAAGAGGAAGAATGATAACAGATCTAATTCCTCCACTGCTTTGCAGAGCTTCCAGCACCAATTCTGAGTGACACTTATTAAGTTATTCTAGGGCACAATGACCAAAGATGCTTCTTTTCTCTGTTTACAGCTCTCTTCCATATGTCAGCTTTTTCTTTCAGTTTAGTTGGGCCTAACTGACTAAAAACCATCTTTATGAACATTTTGCTATAAATTATAGGTACATAATTTCAAATAGTCCAAATTTAATGAATCTTTTTAAAGGAACAAATGTGGGGTAGAAGGTGCTGATGAAAGATTCCTGTATTCTTTACTTCTATGAAGCTTAAATTTGTCTTATCAACTGCATTTAAACATATCCTCTAGCTCAATTGAATATGAGGCTGGGGGAGGAGTGTCACTAGATTTATATAAAGGTGGCAGTGCCTAACTTCTTTTACATCCTCCCCCTTCTGTGTGTGTTCAGATGGTGGGGGGAGAGAGGGGTACTTTAGACCCAGGTTCTGTCTGGTACATTGACAGAGACCTCTGATAAAAAGAGCTGTTCCTGCTTTCCAGACTCCCCTGAAGTATGGTGGATGCCTAATAGCAATCAGCGAACAATATTTAAATATTTTGAGAGGAATACTTTGTGGCTCATGAAGGTTAAAGTATTAAAGTAACAGAAAGCACTTGTTTATCTTTGCAAAACACGTGGTGCATTGAATCCTAGCTCTGAGCAATCCTCCTGTCTTGAGGTGAAGGAAAATGTTAACTTAATTTACAAGCTAGCAGAGTCCTGGGCATCTCCAGATTAGGGGCTTTTAATCAAATGAATTGGTAGCTAATAATTGAAACTAGTTTTCTGATGCTAACTGTAAAATTCAGCTGAAATCACCAAACTCATTTCCACGAGGGTTTAAGAGCTGGTTGAAATTAGAGTGTAGCAGAAAAGGCTTTCATTTGTTCCACCAATTTAGATATGTTATTTTCTTTTTTTCTTGCACAAATTTTTGGGTATGGTGATTTCAGTTCTGAGACCACTAAACTTACTTCTGCTAAGATTTAAGTTTTGGCTGAAATCAGAGCATAAGGCTTTTGTTTATTCCACTAATTTATGTATCCTCTTTCCATTTTTCTTGTGCAAATTGTTGGGCATGGTGGTTTCATTGCTGAGACTTAATTTCACCTAGCAGAAAAATGCATTATGTACTGTGTAAGTAATTGGTGTCTACAGAGTAATTTCATAAGGTACTTGATTCATAATACCATGTACTGAGCTACTCTTAGCAGAAAGAAGTTATTTTAGACATTTTAGCCCCTATGGTTAAGCTTACATTTCAAAGAACAGCTCTTCCTCTTTGTGTCATTATCTCTTTCCTTTATATTTGCAAATGAAAACAACATTGCATGGATTTAAATAGAAGAAATTGTAAAAAAATTTAAACATTAGTGTGCATTTTAGTGAGTATGTTCAGAAACTGTGACTTGTTCCGTGAACAAAATGCAAAATCTTGGTCACAAGTCATTAATATAAAGAATTCCTACTATACTCAAGCAAATTTTAAAAAATAATGCATGTGGGAACATCCTCATTAACATGTCACATACACACTTCAATAAACCTTACAAAATATAATATTTTAAGAATTCCCCATTAATCTGTCATGTATTTTTCTTCATTTCCTTTGCTATTATTGCCTGATTACCAAGATATTTGTATGCTAATTGAAGCTTTTTTCTTCTTCTAATTGTCCCTATTCCCTCATTCATTTTGGGCAGAATCTGAGATGTGCATGAGAAGCAAAGATTTATCTTGGTTTCTCTGAGGAAACAATTTTTATCTGTGAGCTTCTAGAAGAGAATTTGCAGTGCCTCTGAACAACATGTGCATCAGATGTAGTATTTCTAGAGACACACAAATTTTACCCAGGAAATGGTTTTTACCCCCAATAGATGCACAAATCTGTGACTTCATCCCCTTTGTAGCTTGGTACCAGTATCAGATACAGTGGTGGTGGAATGCTCCATGCCCGGTCATTCCCTCCTTATTTTGTCTGCACTCAGAACTTACTATAAAATCAAAATTTAGGCAGCATTTTTACAAGGCCTATTCTAACATCTTAAGCTTTTCTTTAGACCAGCATCCTGGGACAGCATCTTATCCAGTTTCTGGTTGCATGCTAAAATTTCTTGACTTTAGGAGGCTAGTTCTTTGTCTCATCTTCATTTTGCAAGGACATAATTATGTTCCTTCTCCTTTAATTTTTTTTTTTTTTTTTTTTTTTTTTTTTTTGGTGGAGAAAAAAGGGTGTGGGAAAAGATAAGAGAGGTATAGGGAAAGATCAATTCTTCCTGCCCTTGTGATATTTCAGCTGGAAGCTCAGCTACCTCTATACAGAGTATAGTTTTTTGCAGAGTTTTCTGAGTAGAAGCATACCTGATCACTCTTCTTAGAGGAGGGGAATGAAACAGAACTGAACTGGAGCTGGTGTTGCTTCTTTGACTCCTTGTTCCTTGATCTGGAACAAAAATAATTTGTAGAAAACAGCACTGATTAATGTAAAAATAAAAAGAAAGAGCCCCATGTGAAAAATAAAAAGAGCGAGCCCCATAAGTAGCCACCCTACTTATTGCTCCAGCAGCCCTGTCATTGATTGTGGAACTAAGCCGCTTCTTTACCTCTTCTGTTTTTCAAGCTGTGCCTCCTGACAAATCTAGAGAATGCAATTGGTCCCTAAAAACAGATTTAGAAGCGAGGCCAGACTTGTGGGACAGCTATCTCAAAATGGCATACATTAATAGATGTATGCAATGAGCACACATTTCCGTCATGCCTTCCTGAGATGCAGCTGCAGTGATAATCTTCAGTGCCTGTTACCCTCTTCCTCTCAGTGGAGTGCAGTGTGAAAGATCAGAATTGAGAAGAATGGACCATAAATGTGGCTTGAACTTGTAGGGCATGTGGCTGTACATGCACATAATTCCCAAAGGGCTCCTACTTCCTTAGCATAGGAATGCTAGCGGACTAAACCTGAGCTAGAAAGCAGCCAAATCAGCTGTTAAAAAAAAAAAAAAGGCGAAGGGAGGGGAATTAGAGCAAACCAACCCTAACCTGAAAGCTGACCACCACACACTTAGGCTGTGTTAACCATGCTTAAGATAATGCTTGCATATACCAGATAATGCTTACATATCTCTGTGCTGATACTTTTACATCTCTCCCCAGACTGCTTGAAAGACAGCAATAGAAAAAAAATCTTTTGTTGGGTTCAAGGAATGGAGGAAATACCCAGACTGAGTTTTCTTTTTACCAAGAATCATGCCCCAGTCATCACTCCGAGCTTAAGGAATTGTTTGAAAGGAATCCTGGAAAAAAATAAGATGATAAAGAACTTCTTAGCCATTTTCTAATTTTATTTGTGCTAAAATTTCACTCAAACTGTATAAAGCCAGGAATTTCTCATCATCTAGCTCCTGCCTCTGTCACTAATGAAGTTAAACAAGCCTATTCTACAAGGGAACCAGCATTTTTTACTGAGAGAACTTTTCTCAACAGAATTGTCTTTTCACTTTGCTGGGTGTTACCACGTTCCTGTATTAGGTAAACAGGAATGGAGACACTTTGCTCCTCTTATGAGGTCCCTGAAAACAGTAAAGTAACAAGACAACTCAAAGACTGATTATCATTCTAACAGCCTCTGCTTGGTTTTCAAAAACTTCTCACCAACAGCAGCTCCTGTCGAGCTACACACTTCATGAACTTTCTCATGGGAAAAATCGAAGGACTAGAGATTCAAATCCATTTCAAGCAAGGAAGGCAAGTTCTGAAATCAGATACTCAGTTGGATCAATTCTGAACTATTGCAGTCAGATATTAAAAATATTTTAATGGTAAATTTGGATCACATAGTAAATTTGGATCACATAGAAAGGAATAAAAATTAGGTGGTGCACTCAAATGGGTTATGAAGTGAGGGAAATTAAGTCTTTGCATATATTGGACAGAATAAGTGATGTAAATATTCCATTTGCATTAAACATCTTTGGGTATGTCAACCATTCTTCCTGGGCTAGCAGAGTGAAAAATTTCAATACAGAAATGTGGAATTATCAGTAGCTTTGAGTCATTGAGACTGACAAGATTTTTTTTCTAGGTCTTCTACTTTATTAACATTGAAAAGAATTAAAAAAATAACTCCTGATTTCAGCTACCTTGTATGTGCATGTATGAAATTAAGATCAATACAATTCAACCTATTCCTATTGTGAAGGGGATTGGAGGTGAGCAGAGCAGGACTGTGTCTGTGGCTTCAAAATAAGCTTAGAAAAATCTTATCTTCAGAGGAAAATAATTTGCCATCTTCGAATAATTTTTAAATTTTGTATGTGGATGGGACTCCTTTTCTTTTGCTGTCTTGGATAACAAGTATTCTTTAGTGCTTCTATGATGTGTCTTTTTGATTATGATAGCAGTACTGGATTTGTGAAACAATGGAATACACTTCTCTTTCTAGCTGATCTTTTTGATCAAGGTTCTATACAAATTGAATCTAAACAACCACTGAATAGTTTCCTGGAATTGCATAGTCAACAGCTATGTAGTGCTAAAATAACCCAACAGTAATAGAGGAGTTACATAAAATCACCTATAAGATGATGGTTAATATTGTTTGGGAAGAGCAGAAGGATAAACAGTGTCAGAGAAATAACAAAACACCTCCACAGGCCCTCATTTCTTGGGGTGCCTGTTCTGAGGAAGTCTTTCTCCATACATCCATTTATGATGATGTGAGTCAACAGATACCCAGTAATTTTATCTTTTTTCTTACATTGCCCAGTTTCACTGATGATCTAGGTATATAGCATATTAAGTGATTCTGCTCCATGTTTAATTCATGCACAAATGAATTAAATTAGGGGTGTTCTTTAATTGTGTCTCAGCTCTTTCCCATTCTGAAAATTTCTCCCTCTCCTCAGGTTAATGTGAAGATGGCAGACACAACAGTTATGGCTGTGATTCACTTTTATCTCTGAGATCTGGTCTAATTGTTAGGAGACCTGTGTTGGCTATGACAGTCAAATGTGTGAAATATTTCACAGTAACTTGCAAAGGTGGGATTAGTCCCTCTTAGGAAGTTCTCCTGTCTCAGTAAAAGTGAGTTTCCAATCTAACTACACTCAGGCTGTACTTAGAGGGTACCCAATGTACCCAGGCTGAAGTTTGTTTCACATAATGTCTGCAGTGCTCAAAAGTATCTCATTCATTTGAAATAAAATAGTGCAGGGAAAAAGGACCATAAAATGTTTCTCCTAAAATTTCTCCTTACTATGTAATCTTTCAGAAGATTTCATTTGTTATATTCATATGCATACTCAAAAATATTTCCAGTTTGTACAATTCTGTTTACTTTATCTGCCAAAAGCATTACTGTGTCCCTAGCATTAAAATTCTTTCTTTTCTTGTTATATTATATATTTTTTTAATTCCTAACCTGTGTGCAGATAAAGTCAGTCAATTTCTAATGTGTCTGTACAGATTCTCTAATGCAGCCTGGGATACCATCTGCCTTTTTTGCTGTGATTCCTTATTGCTGGCTCATGTTCAACTTAGTGTCCACTACGATTCTTAGGTCCTTTTCTGCCAAGCTGCTTTCCAGCTGGGTGACTCCCAGTGTTATGTTGGTGCAGAAGTTTGCACTTCTTGCTAAACTTAATGAGGTTCCTGTCAGGCTGTTAAAGTTCCTCTGGACGTGTCCCTCTGGTGTATCAGCCACTCTTCCCAGTTGTGGAAAGTGTCATTGGTCTCTGCTATCTCTGCTATCAGCACACTGGCTGAGGGTACACCCTGCCCATCATCCAGATCATTAATGAAGATGTACATTGTCTGAAGTTCCTTGCCTTTTTTACTGGTCACATATGTCCTTTCTCTTTGAGTTTCTTTCTCTCTAATCTAATTTTTCATTTCAACCAGTTCAAACTTTTCATCTCTGCCTTTAAGGATCATTCCAGTTCTTTGTCCCTCTGTGTATCTACTCTAATGGCAGTGCTGCCTTTCCTCTCGTTTCTAGCTCAAGCTGAGAAGACTCATTTGTCTCCTCACACAAACACCTCTTGCATGAGAAATTCAGTTCAACAAGTAAGTGCCAAAAAGAGCTGGCACACAGCTGGGATACAGTGATTTACTGACATCTTGGAAAATTGTTGCTGTCGAGGGTAATAGACTGGTGTTGTTTATAACAGTCAAACATGCCTGATAGGTTTTCCATAATAATTGGAAAGAGCATGATTAACCTTACCAGAGAAATTATGCTATAGTAAGCAAAATATCCTGTCTCTGAGCTGACTTTAGCTAGAGGTGACCACCAGAGATAGCATACTTCTTCAAGCAATCTGTAAAACCTCTTGAAAATTACCCTCAGAGATCTTTTTGGTACCAACAGACATTAAGTATGTTAAGCATCAGATCTGCAGCTATTTAGGCCTTCCAAGTTTTGTGTGAGTTAACTTGTTTAACTGTCTGATATCAATCCTTTTGCTGTATTTCTCTTTTGTGCCTTGCCCCTCAGACCTGTGGCCAGCTCTTCTTGGGATGTGGGCATTCCTGCTTCAGTAGCTGTATCCCAAATTTGTGTTCGCTTGATGAGAGAAACAATACCAACTGCAGCCTGTGCTTCAGCAGGATCAATGTGGATGCAGCACATGGATGTCCTACAGTGCAATGCCCTGGGGCAGAAGAAGGTGTCAGAAGTGAGATACTTCTGTTAAGGGGGTGTTAATGTCAGTCAGCTGAATCTAAGCACCAGCACCCTGTTTCACAGGGGTGAAGTTTTGGTTTTAGATTTTTCCTGTGTGTGTGTGTGCGCGCATCTTTGGTAGTGAGGGGGAACCATTCAAACCACCTGCAGCATTAGTTCTTTCGAGAGGAGTTGCCAGAGTGAAGGCAGGCATGAAAATTAACCTATCAGTGCTGCTAAATTCTGATGACTCCCATTGTAATTAATTTAGCAGGGAACAGAGCCTTTTCTTGACTTCTATCTCTTCTTTATTTGGGATTCTATTTTCTAAAGGATGCTGCTTCACACACACTGTTTATTTCTGCATGTCAAAGAAATTATGATTAAAATTCTGAATGCTCACAAATACAAAAATTTTCACCACATAAACATTCAACTCTATAGGTGAAGATGTTATTTATTTGGTGGGTGTTTTATAAAGAAATTCTTTGCCTTCCGAAGAAACTTCAAAGACAGCCAGGGTTACAAAATGTGACTGGGCAAAAGGAAGTTTTTCCCACAACAATAACATAACATCGGTGAGAAAGTATGAGATAGGTTTGTGATTTTTTTTTTTTTTTTTTAATAAATGAAGGGTATTAATGGCTTTCATATAGCAGTCTCATGACAGCATGAGCTGGCAGCCTGTGGTGGTAGGGCAAAGCTGCAGGCAGTACAGAAGGATGCAGGACTTGCCAAGACTCTGACAGTGGCCTGGTAGTGTTGTGGCATTATGAATTTACATGCAACACAGCACTGGTATCGTAAAAGTAGGCTTTGAGATAGTTTGGTATTTTCGTGATAAAGTAGGGATATCTTCAAGTTTCACCAAAGAGTGTTAATGTATGTAGATGAGGGGACACAGCAACCAGGGGTGGAAATACTAAAGAAGAAACTGGTGGCAAAGTAATGGGAAGGAAAAATTATATTTAGGCAGTATTCAGTGCTTACAAGATCCAGTCTAAATTGTTTCAAGGTTATGAAATGGTTTAAGAAACATTTCCTGTAAGTCTCCCGTTTTCTTAGTAAATGTTGTTTGTGTATAAGACAAGTTTTTGTAAACTGTTGTACCACCAATTAGGGCAGTAACTTTTAAACCAAAAGTAGGTATTTCCAACAAAGATCTAGAATGAATGGTCAAAAGCAGCTGTTCTTTGCTTAGGAGGAAGAGGTGAAACCTCCATGTAGAGAAATAGCTTTTTCCTGTTGACTTAGATTCTCATTACCATGTTATAAGGTGTTCAAAATCAAAGTTGCAAGACTGACCTTCAATCAGAAGGAGTCTTTTGTGAGCATGCAGTGTGTATTCCCTCCCCAAGCTGGTCAGAGCAAAGACCATGATTCAGGCATGCAGGTTCCACCCTGCCAACTAGACACCACCACATTCTCAAGCTGGCCTTGGAGGCAATCAGACCTTAAACATCCCAGTGCTGCGATTCTTTTCTGAACAGCCTGTCTTTTGATTCTCTTGGAGTAACAAGTGCTGTTCTGCAGGCAACTCATCTGAAGGATATATTTAACTTTGTGCCTGCTTCTGGAAAGCAACTTCATTTTGGTTCTAGAATGTTGTAAAAGCAAAGTGCTTCCAGGTGGCATCCAAACATAGCTTAAGTCTGAGTGCAGTGAGGGGCCTGAAGATTCTCATCTGCCCAGCCATGTTTTGGCATGCATACTTCCAGTTTTACCACAATGGAATATCTTCCAGCTGGTCTTTGAAAATATTTGCTTCACTTTTATAGACCACATTTTCTGTGTCAAACAATTGTGTTTGATTTCTCTCTTGTCACTGATGTTGGGATATATATTCAGTAAATGGATGGAGAAAATAACGTACAATAACGCACAAAAATATTTTTTTATCTTCCATGTTTTCTTATCTCTATATTTTTGAGACTTCTAGCAGCAAAAATAGTTTTATATGATGTAGGGAATGTGTTACATTGTTTCTTTGAGGTTTGTTGGTTTTGGTTTTTTTAAACTGGCATTTCTTTCATCTTAAGCTGTCTTTTCCATTTCTGGGCAGGATGCATTGGTTTGAGTGGTTGCTGAATGAGATGCTAAATCACAGATCTGGCAGAAATGTATTCTGAAAAAATAAAAAAAAAATCAACTGAAAGGCTTATATAGTTAAAAAATTGTCTCAGCTAAGCCATAAAAATAAAAGTAACCATATTGTCTCCCAGCTATGTTATATTTGTGCTGATTTTGAGACCAAATCAGAAAGGAGTTCAAAAGAGTGTGATAAATGTAAATTCCTTTTTACTTGAACAGAAATTACACAAATAATATTTTGGTTCTTTTCTAAAACTACTACAATACCACAAACCAGAGCTGTTGCTTTTGCAGGGTGAGTGCCAAATAGTAACTGGGTACATTACCAGACTTAGCGAGAGCTAATTATCATTAGCTTTCAGTTATTAGGCAAGTTGTAAGTTGCTACCATTGACAAAATGCCAATAATGTAGTCATATATCAGGCATCCTTTGTTTAGAGGAATGTCAATCAGAACCCACTTTGGAAATTACAACTGGATGAGAGAAGCTGCTTTTGAATATAATTTGATAAAAATATAACATAGTAATAAGTATTGATTACCTAATCTAATTTATATTCATTAAAACCTTAAAAATATTTTAATAAAAGTTCAGATTGTTCTTTTGTGTAGAAATCCTTGATCAGGGTAAGAACCTTCCTAAGGACTCTTTTGCAGTTTATACTAGGAAGCTTTCAAATCATTCCACACCCTTTTCTTCACCTTATCCACCCAAGCCTCACTTCTTGTTGGATTTGTAGCACTCATTCTGCTTCTTAGATGACTGATACATTCTCAAATTCCCTGGCAGCAAAGCCTGTAGAAGGCCAGGCTGGCAGCGTGTCCCTGGCTGTACAGTGCTACTGGTTCAATCAGCGTTTCTCTTAGGCTATTTAGGAAAAGAGGAAAAGGTGTGTGTACTTTGTGCATCCGCAGGAAATGCCCAAGGATGTGACTATTAACAGAGATATGCTTAAATGGCTTTTTTGGAAGTATAGTGCTGGTCATTTGTGTTCAGAGGTCAGTCACGTGAGCTTCAGGTAAACACAGACATTAGGAGGGAAATATATGTGGTATTTGCACACGATGTGCATTTTATTTATGTTTTTGTTACAACTACATGGTTTGGTTCACAGTTTAGGAAACTTGATCTTTTGGTGTAGTTTGGCTGCCAAAACATTTAAGTGGATAATTCAGTAAATTTGAACCCTTTTCTAATTGGCTTAGTAATGTATTGACTAGAGCAAATTAGCTGCATGATTATGGTTTAACAGGAATTAGTATTTAAAATCAGGGATTTAATTTTATTTTGTTTGATATATGGTACCATGACCTCTAGAGATTCAGTCATTTTAAAAGGCCACAATTATGCTTGCTCAGTAAACCATTCCTGTAGAATGAAATGTTTTGGACCGCTACCCCAGAGAGGGCTCCTGCCACAGCAGACACCAAAATGTGGACACAGAACTGTAAAATAACTCTGGTCATCATCTTTAAATGCTATGTCTGCATATTCAATAGCCTTTCATACATTTTGTCCCCTCATGTTTTGAAATTATGGGAGGTTAAACCAGCATGTCAGTTACTTCTGTTCCCTTTGGGGGTTAGATTTCTCTGTGTGTGAGACAACTATTTAATCTACATCTTTAATTAATTGAAGTGTTTTAATTTTTTTGCCCTTTGTTAGTGTTTGTTTAAATAATGCACAGCCAGTGTGCTTCAGACACCTTATGCATGCTTATGGCTTATAACTAGAACTACTTTGCATTTTACCTGCAAATCAAGTATTCTTACCTTGGTGAAAGAGTGAAATTCATCCTGCATGCTGATTCCAAGGGCCTGCATATCTTCAAAATGCTGCTTAAGCCTGCAAATAAACTGTAAGGATGTTTTTTAGTAAAACACAGGCATAAACTACATACTACACCTCCAACATGATTATTTTAACCTAGACATATGCTTGATGATGTCCTCGTTGAAGCCGGAGGCTGATATTTTTATTAGCTTCTGTAGATCAGATTCAATCCATGAATGACTCTTGCCAGACACAGAGTAATTAGAAATGTTTCTGACCTCTACTTGCAGGTCACTGTTGATGTTGGTGTTATGTGCACAACTTCAGTGTAGTTCACTGAGCCTGCGCTTAAGCTAGGTTTTAGACTGATGTACCAGGGAAACCCATGTAACAGTGAAGGTAGGGAAACAGTGCTGGCCAGAGGAAGGAGGTAGATCAGGTAATGAGGATCAGGACAAGCTCTTTCTATTTTATTTTATTTGCTGCTGTGAGCAAAATAAATATTTTTCCCAATTAATTTTTATGGCTACTCAGACCCACCTATCAGAAGGGCTGGATGGAATGAAAATGTGCAAGTGGACTTGATTCCTTTCTAATGGAGTCTGCTTTGGGTTTGATGCTGATCATACACACCGATGCCAAGTAACCAAAACAGAAATCCAAGTGTTAATTCTCTGCAGCTATTACTCAAGCTTAGCTTCCAGATGAATGGCATGTATGTTTTTATCCAGGTAGGGAATGTTGAAGTGAGGTCCCTTTTCAAAAGGGTCAGGCAGAGCATGGTCACTGAATGCTACCCTTTAACGAAAGCTCAAAGTGAGATGCATGTTCAGTAGGAAGTAAACTACATGGTTTCTCTGAAAAGTTTTTCAAGACCTTGATTTGTTATCTTTCTCACTGTGTTTTCCAGTAGCAGGTCATGGGGCATAATTGGCTATTGCTTCCCTTGTGAGCTTCACAGGCAGTTGTGCTGACAGCTCTCAAGTTGCCTCTGGGTCTGTCATAGAGTTAAGCTGCTGATGGGCTTTCTGTGTTGCTTACCAAGCTGCTGTGGATTTAACTGTGCCTCCCCCTGAGCTGTGATATATGATTTAATTCCCTTTTTTAAGTGGAGCACACTGAGAACTCAGGACTTGTGTGCATCTATCATATCAGTGGATACAAGAGAAAAGATACTGCTATATTTAGTGCAATTTAAGAGCTGGACATGATGATCCTGGTGGGTCCCCTCCAATTCAGAATATTCTGTGATTCTGCCCACTTTACTTACAGCATTTTGTAACAGTAGAGATTAAACAGAAAGAAGTGATTGGAATTAATAGTGAGCAGGTAAATGGCCTTACTCTTGAATTTTTTTGCATTGTTAGTATGGATAGTAAAACACCAGAGCTGATGTCTTAAAAGCAAGATAGTAAAATGTTGATTATGGGAAAGACAAGAGAAAAAAATTAAGAAAATAAATACTGCAGTTGAATTTCATTGTGCAGAGAGTGCACTGAGTTAAATGGAAGGAAAAGTTAAGTGATTTATAAATACAACTCTTTTTCTGGCACTAAAAAAATTCTTAAGAGAATTTTGTGATGTGCAAGTCTATAGGAGTCTTGAAAAATCAGTTTTGAAATAGCTATTAATATGTTTACAGTCCTATGTTGGTAGATTTTTATTTGTTTAAAAAGAGTTCCCAACTGTACCAAATCTGCAACAAAGTGAATCACCAAATGTAACCTCTCTTTTTTTCAGAACGTACATTTAAAAAATGCTGTGACAAATCAATATAAAACTGTATGCAAAATTACAAGTACAAACAGAATGTTGTTCTTGACTGGTTTGCTTCTATTGAAACAATATTATTTTATGTGAAGTAGGCATAATGTAGAGCATTAGATTTGGAAATGCTGTGTTGAAAATTATTTTTGACAACCTTTTTTAGGGTCACTAAAATTCCAGTAATTCAGTACAGAATGGAAGTCGATTCCAGAGAAAAATTTAATATAGTCTGTTTGCCTGCCAGCTTCAACATAGTTTCTGAGTATTGAAATGGTTTGACACATTGAAATATAAAGTGCATTTGTCATATCTATTGGTGAAGTATTTTGTGTGATTGCTTCTAAGAAAATTCAAGTCAGAGTAATACTTAATGTTAGTCTTCTATTTTACCCTTTAAAAAAAAAAAAAAGAAAAAGAACAAAAAATCCTTAGGGCATATAAACTATTATTAGTAATAAAAATGCATATTCTTATCTGGTAATGTCATATTGATCCTTAACTCATTTCTGTTGTGTACTGGTTTTTTTAGTGGTTTTATGTAACACAGATGTTGTTTTGCAGGGATGAACAAGTGTTCTGAAAAGAGTTTCTGTTTTCCTGTCCTTGTACAAGCAGTTTGTCGTTTTAATGTAAGCACTTTATGACTATCCTGAAGAGATGTTAATTTGTGACCACTGCAACATAAGTTCATGCAAATTATTATGTTTTTTTCTCTTTGTTAGAACTTTGGACTTATAGATTACCTGCTCAAGCAAGGGCAAGGAGAATCATAGACAGTGGGAGAGTGGGATAGTATGCTATACTATTATTTACCAAGAGGTCTTTATGCTAACAGAAGGCTTTCACACATACTCTGGTCCTTTGATAACTTGGTGGCATTATTTGCATTGTTTGCCTATTGCTTGCCAGGTGATTGTATTTTTCTACTATTTTAATGGTCTTCTGTCATTCCCAGTAAAATATTCAAACTTAAAGCATTCCTAAGCAGCGCGTCTCTATTAGCAAGGTATTCTAGCAAAATTATTTTGGTTTTTCCTGCAAATGAAGGCAAGTCTTTTGGACCATTAACACATTTTTATATAGAAAGATACTATTTGAATGATCTGACCCAAATATTTTTCCTTATAATATTAAAACAGGAATATTTTTTGGTAGATTTTAAAAGCTACACACACTTTAGTAGTGAGCCTTAGTACAAGTGGACTAAAGTTTGATTGAATTTGAAGATTCATGTTGCTTGCCCACTTTGTGTGGAAGATTTAGATTAAAAAATCACAACCAGAAATATACTCATTGTTAAACATTTATGTTACAATATAGGAAGCATATTGAAGAGTGAGCTATGTGTTTTGGAGTGACTGGGACCATGACAGGAAAACTTCAAATGAAACTTGGTGGACCTTTTTGTTGTAGATTTGGAAATAAGTCCAGAAGGCTGAGCTTAGTATAACATGTGGCAGGTGGCCTGCATTTGCCTGGAGAATTCCTCTAGGGCAAGACAGCTCAGCAAACACATAAATCCTTTTTTCTCTGTTATCTAGTAGCACACTTAGTTGCCATGGGAATTATATTTATGCAGCAGATCCTCTGCAGTTCAGTTTGTGCCTAAAGTTTAACTGTACAGCTGTTACCGTAAATACTACATGGCAATATTTTCAAAACACAGCACCTTTGAACAAAAAGAACATGCCTTCTATTATTGATTTTGTTATGTTATGAAAATACCATTTTGATTACACTACGATCATGTTTCCCCAAAAGCTTCATAAGTTGATTTAAAGTGTACTTTCTCTACAGCTCTTCCTAATATTTATTTATTTATTTAGAAAATAAAATGCTGGATTTACCTGAGGAGTATATTACAGCCAGTGAAATTTAGTAAATTGCAGGACAGAACTTCTTATAAATATGACGTGCATATACAGTTTTTCAGCCTGTATGTAATAAAATATTAATGTATATTTTATTTTAGATTTTTTTGTTTATTTGTAGTTTTGCTTTGCTCAGCAGAGACATGAAGAGTTTTAAGTTCATTGGCTCTGGTCTGATTATTAGAAGCAATTTTGTTTTAATCCTGATTTGTGCAACAACATATAAATCACCAAAGTTTTTGTGCAAAAACAGGATGGGTTTTTGAAAAAGAGAATTTGTGCTTTTTTAGGAATAAATGGATTATCCAACACAGTCTTTATCTTGACCCATTCTCTGGAAACTGTAGATTGCAGAGTATATTAACTTATGGAATTAAACATAAAGTTCTAGTGCTGAAATTTAGCAGTATCTTGATATTGATTGGAAATTGTCTGCTTTATATAAATGGAATATTTACTCCTTCCAAAGAATTGTGGAAAAAATATTCTGAAGTACTGCTTTACATAAATAGAACTACAATAAAATCACAAAATTAAGGCTTCGAGATAAAATTTTGTTAGATTTTAATGAAGGTTTTTTTGGCACAAATCATACTGGTTTGATGTCAAACTACGTTCCTGCAATAATAGTTACGAAATAAGATTCCTAGTATGTCCACACAACTTCTGGGTGTTTGTTCTTTCAGTATAAACGGACTGAATATTCAGAAAATTTCAGGAAGATAAACAGAATAAATACTTTAAACAGCAGCACACTGGACATTATTAGTTTGCTGTTCTAGTTTTGGTTTTCTTCAGTTTGTTTGCTGTTAATCTTATACTAGAGAAAAATTACCTCTACCTGCCCAAATTTCTCTTGAAACCTATTCTCTGTTAAGCCAGAGTGGCAAACACCTGTAATGTAACAAAACACTTCTTTTCCCTCTTCACCAGTAAACACTGGAAAGTAGATGAGAACAAAAACATCCATATATTTGTAGCAGTGTTACTCATTGCCTGTGAGAAAAAGAGTTTATTGTCTAACTGACTGATGGGTGCTGTGTGAACAGAGCCTGGTCAGGAAATTTTCCTGGCCAGGATTTGAGACCAGCTCAGTTTTTATTTCCCCACAGTACTATTGATTCCTAGAGATTTGGTATGGCAGAGTAGGTCCACAGTCCTCGAGGACTGGAGCTGCATCTTTTGTATCATTCTCAAAGTGTTTTACTGGTCTTAATGTGTTTAAGAATATTTTGTCTTGTTTAAGAGCTCACTAAGTTGATATGCAAACACATATAGCCACACTACCCGTGGAAGATACAAATCTTACTTTCTGCTCTGAGATCATAAGGAGTATGAGGATAGGCTTTTCTTGCTTTGATACTAACAGGGAAGTCATCTGTGACCTTACTCATATCTAAGGTGTTTCTTGGATCTGTCTATGCAAGAATAGCCTGAATGTTATTCAGGAGCAGATTCATAGTGGACTGGAAAATGAAAGGTAGTGAGAATCTAAACTTAAAACATTCACACACAAGAGGTATGTTGATTGGTCCTGTCTTTTCATACCTTTAAGACTTCTCTAAAAAGGCCCTTTCCTCTTTTTCAGATGATGGAGGTTGACAGAAATTTCTGACCTCAGTGCAAACTCATTTATATGACATATTCAAAGAAGATTGAAAGACTATTTGATTCATATTGCAAGACTTCCTTCATAGGGCAAAAATCTGGGGCACTGCTGTTGCTATTAAAGAATGGGCAATGATAACAGGAGCTTATATCTGGTAGCTGAAACCTGATGTGTTCAACAGTGAAAGCTGGCACTTCTTGGGAATTATGCTGAGAAAATGGTTGGCTTGACATCTGTAGATGTCTTCAGATTTAGATTAGCTAATTTTTTATAGGCTACACGTTAACCAGCAGAGTCAGTGGTTTCAATAGAGAAGTTCAGAAGCTATCAGCCGAAACTCAATGATTGATTATGTAAGAGGCCAAAAGTAGATAACATAACACGCCTTTCTTGTTCAAAATTCCATTATCAATGACCCTCTAAGGGATAAACTATATTCTTTTTTCTTCCATGGTTGTAGTTTCTATTAAATGTCATCTGAACACAGAAGAGGGGAAACTTCTTCCTTTACATGCTGCAGAGGGAGCATACTGACTTTCTCAGTACTTTCTTTTTCTAGTTACTGCTTTTTTAGTGCTAGTAGCTGAGAGAAGGCACCAAATTTGGAAAGATTTTCCATTTTTATATGAATGTGCTGGATAATCCTGGTGCTTGAAGCAAGAAAAATATATGGAGAAACCTGCAAGTCAGTGCCCTGCAAGGGTAGTAGGAAAGGGAATACAAGTGGATGTGATGTAACTGTCCGAACACTGTGCTACTCCTCTCCCGCAAAACCTGTGTACTCTGTGTATTTATTTTCATATATATCTCCCCCACTCCACATTTTCTCTCTCCCTTGCTGATCTCTGTGTCAAACTCAACAGCATGTTTTACAAAGACAAAAGTTAGTGTCCCTGTGGGGCAATGAGAATGGGGGACAGATGATCAAAACTGTCTTTCTTGTGGCTCTCGATCGCTTTAGACACTGCTGATAACCTGGTCTTCAGTCGAAATAGAAAGATCCCTGGAGGATTAGATTGTGTGCAAATTCTGAGGCGTGCCCTTACTTGACTGAAAGCTGCTGGTTGTTCCTGGAAGTGTGTTTGGTGTTGATAGTCCAACTGCAGCTGCTCTCTCTTAAGAACTGGGTTTTCTTCCCTTGTGTTTCATATTTTTACTTTGTTGTAAATCATCTTGTTCTCCACAACCTGAAGCACAGTCTTCTTATATTTTCTCTTCAACAAATTATTTGAGAAAACTAAGTAGTTTTCCCAAGTGTTCTGCCTAGTAGCATTTCAAAGGGCATTTATTACACCAATTTGTTGCCCAGAGAGGCTGAGAACAATTACTGTTCAGTTTTACTTATCACCACTTTGGTGATAGACAGGAAGACAAATACTTTGAAACTTACTACTTAAAACTGTCTTTAAAAGGCTAAAATATGCTTTTTATATTAAAAAAATAGTCAAGTATAATACAATTTTGCCCATTGTCTTATCTTGAAATTATCTAAGAAATAATTTTATTTCTTAGTAAGGTAAAATATTACTTTACTAAATTTTCTGATTTTTTCTTTCAGCAAGGTAAAAGAAATGTTGATTATTTGAATCAGAAACTTTTTATATGTTTTACATTTTAAGATTTTGATTTACTAGTATAATGTTTTCTTTCGCCTTGTGTGTCTTATGGTCTGTCAAATACTGTTTAACTTCAAATTGTACCAGTCATCATCAGTTTCATTTTTTTTAATAATAGTTACTTTTCATAAAGTTTCTTATAGAATGTTGGCAAATTTGTTGGCTTGGATTTTTTCTTCCTTTTTTTTTTTTTTTGATTAGTTTTGTATTCTTGAACTCTGCTTTTGACAGCACACGCAAGGATTTTGACTGAGAAGCTAATTTGGCTTTGAGGGTATGGCATCTAAGAGATGAAGCTTGTGCATTATTTGAAGGCTGAGCACTTCAAGGAATGTGTAAGACTCTGAAGGGAACATCCTGAAACACCAAGGAATCCTCTCCCACAGGTGCACTGTTCCTCCTGGTGAAATCACTGGGAGATTCTCTGCCTACATATGCAACTAACATATATGCAACTTTTCTTAGTTCCATATATTAATTGACAAGAGCTCAGCATGTACATTTTATAAATATATGCCGAGTAATTATATAAATCATACAATGTTTAGAATGTTTCTCCTACTGGTGGCAGTCCTGCTATCAGATATTGTGAGAAATAATAATGATGTGACAGCAACAAGAAAAGGCTTCTATGTGTTTATCTGCCTTGTTCCTTTACTTTCTTAGTTGTACATAAAAGTTCTTGAGGCTGTAGACTTGTGTTATTGATGCCTGTAGAAACTTACTGAGTGATTTGTGCAGGAATTGTTTATAATTTATTCCAAAAATGCAACAGGATTATCAACCACTTTTAGAAGAGTACTTTTCTTTTTATTTCATCCATAAAGTAAACTTGTTGGAGAAAGGGAAAGGCTTCCTTTTCGTTAGCTTAACTTATCCACCAAATCTCACATTTTGATATGAGGAGAGTGTTTTTAATTAACTTTGAAGGAATCTGGGTAGCTTTAAAATCAACACTTAAAATATCATTCAAGATATTCCCTACTAAGAGTTTCATCCTGTATATTTATGTTTTATTGTTGTTTGCATGGTTGATGGTGCACAACAGGATAGAATATGGAACCATATGTGGCTGTGTTACCACTTTGTAGATCTCAGTGGAGTTTGAAGTTGCTGGGAGTTGAGGGCCCCATATCTGCTCTGCTTTCTCACTTGTACAGCTGTTGCTAGCTGCTTCCTTTTTATTTGGAAAAATGGAGATTTAGAAATTTACATAATCTGATCTACAGTCTGTACAAACAGAATTTCAGATGCTAATTTTCACTTGTTTGCTAATCAAAGGTTTTGAAAAGGCAATGTTAGTGTATTATTAATAACTTTAAAATACATCCTGTTTATGAGGTAATAACCTTCTGTCATGGCTTGAATTGAGTTTCATTAGCTCAGAATTTGTTTAATACTGAGTTAATTAACCTTACAGTTGCTGTGAAGTTTTGGGTTTGTGGTTTTTTTTGACTGAGCTAAGCTTCAAAAGTACAAGCTAGCAAATTATGGATATGCCATAAGAAAATAACTATTTTTGAAAACTCTCAATCTATAGAATCAAAATTCACTTTAAAAATCACATTTTTATGATCGTTTCCTTTAAAAAAATCCTCATTGATTTCCATTTTCACAGTTTTATTGCTCAGCATTAGCTCTGAGAAAGGAAAGTAAGAGAAGGAAGTGACAATATAGAGACATATGTGTGGGTCTGTACAGCCTTAGAGATATAGTGTTCATTTGGTCTGAACTACTATAAAGAGTAACTTAATACATTTATAGCAGTGATGTGTAACAGAAATACTTGTCTTATTTGAAACTGGAATGGATGTTACACAATGCCAAGAGAGTACAACCCTCTGTTTAGTATATCTTTGCATAGCTAGTACATGTGGTAGTGATTTAATGCATGGAAGTTTGTTACATCAATTTGAACTAATAATAATATTTTAATATCAATTTTTGAAACAACTTTAGGTACTTAGCAGTTCAAAAGAAAAACAATTTTGATATTTTCTGTATTTTGAAGAGAATTGCTTTCTAGGGTAATAACTGGATCTACCATTACTGCTGTCAAATGAGAGAATGCTGCCAAAGTTTATTTTAAAAATTACATTTAGGTGTGGTTCTTAACTCTTTATATTATTCAAGGCTGAGTATTCCAACTTTAGTAGACTGTTCTAAAGTTTGTAATCATGTCATCTGGTTACTTCAGATGAAGTATGAAATCAAGGACTGTATCCTAGACTCGCTTATAAATACTGTAAAGAGCAGAGGAATTTTTGGCAAGCTTCATAAACTATAAGAACAGGACACTTGAGGATAACAAGTATGTCACTGAGTATGAATTGCTTTAAATTATTTCAGTACAGACTGAATATGAACATCAGAAGTTCAAACTTAACCATAGTGGTGAGGAAACTCTATTTATCTATTTCTAAAGTGGTAATCTGAGAACAGATACATTCTGTAACAGGTCTGCAACAGAAGGGTGGGAGGGGAAAATAAGTAGTTTTGGACACCTGTGTGACTAAACCAAGTTGAAGACATTTTTACAAAATCAAGCCCTTATGTGTCACTGGTGTTTCAAAATTTTTTATCAGCATAAAACCCAAATTCTTTAGGTCCACCACAAGTTACATGTATGATACAATCAAGCTGCTTGGTAAAATCTGAAAACAATTTGTTCTGGAGTTTGGAACAAATTATAATAATTTTGGTTTTAAAATAGATGATCAAATCATCAACTGTATTCCTCTTCCACTGCTTAAAGGCAGGAAATAAAAATGCAAAATAGAAATGAAAAGTATTAATCAGATAGACTAAACCATTTGGGTCTCCGCATTACTCCTTCCTGGTTTCTTCTGAAGTATTTAACTAAGCTTATTTGCATTAAATTCTTGAAATCGGTCCTTAGGAAGACAGAATGTGGCAAGTCTTTAGCAAACCTCTGAGAGACTAAATGCAAGAAACCTAAAAATATTTGAAAATATAAATTCTAGTATCTTGATTTTTTGTGTTAGAATAAAATGTTAATTAGAAATTGAATTAATTTCTTGTGGATGGAATTTCTTTTAGTCTGCAAAACCGAAGAAGACCTCTTCATGTTCTGAGGAAGAAATAATGAAAATGTTTGAAAATTCTAAGATCCTTTGTTGCAAAGAATTAAATTGGAACATTTTTTTTTTTTTTAATTTGAGTTTTTTTATCTGTTAAAACATCACACAAATGTCGTTTCTGGCTAAGGACTGTGTTATGTTACCTTTAAGAGTTGCATGGCCTAAAGCAGCTTTCCTTGGACCTTGATGTCCTGGTAATCACTCAGGATTTCTCATCAGCAAATATTTTCAGTGCCATGTTATAAGAACTGACTTACTGACATCCAAATACAACTTTTAGACTCTGTATGTGCATACACTCAGTGAATTCTGTCAGACCAATGTACAATATTTTATTAAATATTTAAATCACCAGCTTAATTAATGCCTTGAGAAGATACCACCATGAAGGCAAACTTAAATCCTGGGACAAGGGAGAGAAGGAGCATTAAAATTAATTTCTTGTTTCAATGCTCATTGAATTTTTTTAGCATACCTTCTAATGCTGTCAACTCTGTTGTCCTTCTGAGGTTACTAAAGGCATTTTCAACTTTCAAACAGTATGCATCATGTAAATCTGAGTAAAACTTTCAGGTGCATAGTCAAATGTTTGACTAAACACTCACATTTAGTCCACATGCAAGAAATGAAAGCCTGCAGAGAAGCATTTTGGCTGTTATTCAGAATGCAAGAATACTGTGTTTTTTGACAGGCATTGTCTCAGACTGATGAAACCCTACGCAGACAAATACATCCAGCTCTTGGACCATAAGCACAGGAAAGATGATGACCCATTGGAGCATGTCCACAGAGGAACCATGAAGATGACTCAAGGGAGGGAACACCACAAGGAAAGGAGAACTTATTGAGGCCTTTTGATGCTTAAAATGAGACTTATAAGAAAGATGGGATAGAGCAAGGGATAAACTCAAAGAGGGAAGATTCATGTTAGATAAAAGGATGAAAGTTTTTTACAATGAGGGTGGTGAGGGAGTAGAACAAGTTGCCCAGAGAGCAGGTGGATGCCCCACCCTTAGAAATATTCAAAGTTGGGCTAAGCAGCTCTTTGAGCAACCTGATCTAGTTGAATATGTCATTCATTATTACAGGAAAAATTGGTCTAGATGGTCTTAAAGGTCCCTTCCAATTCAGACTATTCCATGATTCCATGATAATTGTCTGATGTTTTAGGGAGTTCAATTTTTGGCTTGTTGGAGTTAACACTTACTTGCTGCCTTTGGGCCAGATAATTTGTTATCTGTTGATATCAAGTTTCATTTCTCTTCTGAGGACATGCTAATTCATTTGCCAGTTAAAGCAGCAAATCCAAACTGCACTTTTATTGTCTGCATCAGTTCCCTTAAAAAATATTTAAATAGAAGTTATGCTGATTTTTTGAAGTTAAATTCAAGTAAAATCAAGGTTTTTCATTCTGTGGCTCTAGCTATAAGCTTAATGCCACCTCAGTTTTTGATGTAGCTTTTATGTCTGTATGTTATTCTCAGCACAGGATTAGCACTTCAACATCCATATTTCTGTTGGAATGTGAAGTGTCCTTTAAATATCACATTGGGCAGATTATTAAGACTTCCTACTGTCATTTGAAAGATGAAACCATACTTTGTCCGTATTTATCCTTGTCTGTTTATGAGACGCTGGCTCAGGGTTTTATCTCCTCCAAGCTAGGCAACTATAATGCTTTGCTCACTGGCCTGCCAAATGGTCTCATTACCAAGCTTGAGAAAAATTCCTTTTCCAGAAAAGTATATTTTGCAAAAAATGACAGAATATCTCCCTAATCCTAGTATCACTGCACTGGCTACTCAGAAACAAAGGATTGATTGTAAAGTTGACCTGTCACCCCCTTCATGGTCAAGGTCCTGAATATATCTCCAGATTTAATTTTGAGATATATTGCTTCCAGGCCTCTGTGCTCTTCAGTGCCCTCTTAGTGCAAGTTCCAATTACGAAACTACAAACCTTGCTTGATGGAGGATTTTACCATTATGCCCAAAAGCAAAGGAATAAGCTGCTGTTCTCAGTTTAGGAAGCTCATGCTCTTTGCTTAAATCTCCTCTTCTGAAGATTTGCTTGTCTGTCTTTTTCCTTTTTTATTGGGTAGCATTTTATACACCATAACTCAAATCATTTGGGGACTGTAATATAGTCTATGCTGCTATGCAGAATTAAATGGTAATTGTAGTGTTAAGAAGAGCTACTTATTTTTTTCATTGTTTGGAAAACAACTTTTAAAAATAAATAATTTTTGTCAAAAGAGACAGCAGTTAACAGGAAAAGATTCATAGATTTAGCAGAAAAAGCAAGGAGGATTACTGTATCCTCCAGTATCCAATAACTGGTCACTTATTTGGGTTTGGAAAGCTCAGAGCTAAATTTAACTTCTTCCCTTTACTGAAATATTTTAATTATCAAGCTGTTGGGAACTCTGGAGGGAGACTTTCCAAGTCACTTCTATGATGAATATATTGTTCATATAACTAAGATTAATTGATGCTTAGGCCTGAAATTAGATCTGCTACATCTAGCTCTAGACCATATACTGTTCTAGGGTAAATATCTGTATTGTATCTCCTTGTTTTATTATATCACCAGGGAAAACAGAAAATATTCTAGTTTTCATCTCAGCATGGAAGGAACAAAAATTTTTAATTGCTTCTTGAAATTTGTGTTTGCTTCATTTTCACATAAAGAGACTGATTTAATTTTATTAGCCAACGGTCCTTCAGAGAAAAAGTGTCTTTTTTAATGTTTAAACATTAGAAATTAAGTTGTTAATATTAAAATAGTTTAACTCCTCCAAAGTGGATAAATGTCATTGTCAAAACAAATTACCTTTGTAAAAACTTTATAATAAATGGATAGAAAGAGGGTAAGATGATATTTCTTAAGAGACAGAGAAATACGGTCAGTAATATATAATATAGGAATATAGACAGAAAATGATGACAAGCTGGATGAGACTTTTAGCTGTTTGGGTCTCAGAGATCTCATACAGAAAGAATGGGCAAGATTTAGGTATAAGCTGAACGTGACAGCTTGAAAAAAGACATGCTGAAGCAGCCATTAGAGAGGTGGAGGAAGAATTAGGATGATGCAGTGTGGAAGAAGTAAGAGGGTGAAAAGGAAGAGAAAGCTATGGAAAAAAAATGTGATCTGTGTTGAAGAGAATGTAGGATGTGGTGATAGACTGCTGCTTGTAGAGATTCTGGTGAGGAAAGCTATAGTGAATACATTTGTGGAAGTCCAATGGAGCTTGTCTAGATGGGAGAGAAACTCTAATGGTTGTTTTACATTATACATTCCATGCTTTCTTTGCGTGTTTGACTCATCACATAATAGACAAACTGGGAGTTCCACAGAAATGAGCAGGTCACTGGTCAGTTTTGGTGGGAGAGATGGGACATGACAGTCCTTCTCCCTTCTCCCAGAAGGTGCAGCTCCTCCCAGATTTGTGCTTAGCTAAGGCAGCAGTACCTGCTGGTGTCTACAGACTAGGCCTTGACAGGATGGGAATATTTGGATCAGTTTGTTGTCAATAATACTTTTGTTTCAACAGCTTATTAATAGCCTTAGGTGTACTTCACTGCAGTAACAGATTCTGTACAGCTGCAGCCTCTACCAAAGCTAAGGGTTTAAAGGTTTATGTAATGCCCAGGTGAGTAATGAAGAGGTTTGTGCACAGACACATACTAAGACACAGCTCCATGTTTAAGTAGACCTAGAAGGAAGGCTTTTTTTTGGCAGTGCTTACGTGGAGGCTAAAAGGGTTAAATTATTTTTATTATATTTTTATATTAAAAATTATATAAGATTTGCATATTTACAGGTATAGGGTTTTTTAATATGAAAAATACATTTTTTCCCCCCACTGTGTCAGGAAAAAAATGAAGGAGTATAGGACTATGTGGGGGGAGGAAAAAAGGAGGCATTTTCAGTGATGTATCTGCTTCTTTTAAACTTGGTTGGCTGGTATTTACACTGAATTTCCATAGACGTTTTATATGCTAATATCCTGATTTCATGCTGGATGGTAGAGATTCGTTAGGATTTTTTTCTACAAATTAGTAACTACTTGTAAACTAAATAGTAGTTGTTATCCTTTTGCTAGAGAACGCAAGAGAGTAAAGGAGAAAATTAGATATTGTTAAATGGAAATGTTTGTGATTCTTCAAAATAGCTGGAGGTATTACCTTCAAAGAACTTAACTGAATGCTAACTGTACTTTAGTATACATAAGCACTATTAAGTGCATACAAGTATAATTTCCAGTTAGAAGTTTTACCATCATAGTATTTTTCTTTCACCTGAGCTTCTAGCAGGTTAATTATTTTCCTTGGTGGATTAGAAAGCAAATATTGTAATGTAGGAGGTATTAGTGGTCTTTTGTCACCCAAATAAATGCAAAATTTATGCCAATTAAAACAACATGTATAGTTCATACTAACTCGTTCATTTCAATTTATAGGTACTTGAGGTGGAATTGAAATATTAAAATTTGATAGAAAGCTTTATGTAGTTCTATGAAATAAAGCTGTTCTCAGTTTAGTTTTGCAATATGTGGCCATCTGGGAAATCCAGGTAGTATTAAACAGTTTTTTAAGAAAAAAAAGATGATGCTGAGTCTTTTGTTGTTGGACTGTTGCAAAGTTCAACCATAATGGAAACAAGAATTCTGTTATTTTAAAGGAATGGTTGTGAAGAAAGGGGTTGATCTTATTGTCAGTTCTGTTGTATGAAATATGTTGGAGAACTGACCTTTTGCAGCTGGTTCAGAAGTTTTCATCATCTCTTCTGAAAGGATGACTTTTTGTCATGGATTTCTTTAGCTTTACTGCTATTACATACATAGAGGTTTGTAATGTGCTTTATCTTTAGGTATCAAAAACTCCTATCCAGAAATTTCCCTACAGGTTTTCCATCCCTCTACTGCTCCCCCTTTATTTCCTAAGCCATGTAAGACATTTTCAGGAACATATTTACCACGCAGTTTAAAAACCAGCCAAACAAAACAACAACCTGAACACATAGCCCATACAATGTCTTGGATAGAATATTTCCACAACTCTTCATGTCTTTATTTTTTCTTTAACCATATACTTCGTGGTTTTCATTCATTGCAGTATCATTGGACAGCAATCAAATAAATGAGGCCTATATCAGAGCTTAAGTGCCTATTTAAATTAAAGGAAAACAGTTACATTTTTAGATGCTAATACTTTGCTCAAATGTGAGCAAATGACTTACACACATGTAGACAGCAATGAAGAACAGTACATGCTTTTTGGTAATACGTGATCTGGGCAGCAGAAAAAAGAAAGGAAGCTTGGAAAGTGCTCAGTTGTGTTTTTGGCAATATTTTGCTCCACACATTGCTGCCAGAACAAGAACAGTAGCGGACATTGTCTAAAGCAGCTCTGACCATCATCTGAACTCTTGGACCACCCTACGGTTGGATGGATGGTTGCCGGGACATTTCTTTCAGGGGAAGAGTTTCTTCCTTTGCTGTTGCATTTTGGCTGCCTTGTGCTTAACCAGTGTGTTTCTTTTTGAGGTGTTAATCTCTTTGCTTCTCCCACAAATGTCATTTGTTCTGTAGGCAGTGACTGAAGTCCTCTCTTGTCCTTCAGGATGTAACTTCCATTTCAGACTTCAGTCTTATTTTTACTTGGCTTACAAATATGAGTCTGAATATAATTCATAAATCCAGGAAACCTGAACAGTCTTGCAGGCACCAAGCACTCAGCAGGAATTAAAACCTTTCTCTTTCCTGATAGTGTCGTCTTTTTAATTTCCTGGTTTATAGGAACAGAGGAATGAGAAGGAAGACTAGGCAAGCTGAGTACAGCACAGGACAAAAAGTACTAAAAAGAGAACAAGGCACCTCAAAAGCTGTTAGAAGTAGCTGCTTTTTGAAGCTGATGAAGGAAATAGAAAAAAATCCATTTACTAAGGCCAAATGCAGCCTGAAATTCCAGAAGTGACCTGCTGTAAACCCACTCAGCAAGTGAGTGATCTGTGGATATTTAATGCTGACATGCTCTCGGGTATATGGAGAACAGCCAAGCACAATGGCTGTATGCTAAGAAAATAAGCAAGTTCTTATGTGTTTTTCCACTGTTTTGTGTATCAATGGAGTATGGTCATAGCAGTGAAGGATGTGACTGCTCACTGCTGAAACTGTAGCTGGATAACTGGCACTCACAGCAACTCACTATTTCTAGGAGCAAGGATGAGAATCAGATGGTTAAAAATATTTAGATTTTTTTTTTTAGCAGATCATAAAATGCTTCATGTAGTGCTAACACCTGCTTTCATTGGCTAATGCTATGTACTTATGAGGTCTTTGCCTTCATATCATCACTTCTGTTATGTCAACAATAGCTGAGAAGTGTTCCTGTTTTTAAATGGTCTGCAAAATTTTTCTCTTACAGAAGGTAGCAGAGAAGTGATGGTTTTCTCCATATCTAATCACAACTGCATGCATCTAAGCCCAGTCCATTGGTACTCTATCTGATAATTTTAAATTTCAATGTATGGTCTACTTTAATTATATAATATCCAGAATATTTTGTAAACATTTTCTTTTGTTTGGATAAATGGCAAGTAAGACTTAAACTTTTTTTTTTTTTTAATAGATGAAAGTAATGCAGGCAAGATGATTTGCTTTGTAGGTTCTCAGTAAGATATAGTCATGATTGTTATGTAGACATGGTGTGATAGTGACATTACAGCATACGATGCTTTCTCAGCTAAGGTAGAGGGAGTACTTTTGCAGACATAGTTTGTGTAGTGCTGTAGAAGAGTTATAATTTAATTCCTCTTTATATCCTGAGTGAATTAAACTTGTGAGAAAGAATGTGGTCTGTAATAGGACTGTCTTTGGCTGAACTTGGCAGGGAAGGTATTGTGGCCTTTAAAACTTTAGGAGGTATTCTTTGATTCCTTCAAACTTCAGTTGTGTGGTGTTAAAAAAAAAAAAGTTATGTAATATGGTGACTTAAATAAGCTTGTTTGGTTTGAGTCTCTGAATAAATAATACATTCCCAGTCTTACATTTCCTGTAACAAAGTGAAATGTGAATAGCAATATAAAGTCCCAAACATTTTGATCCTTTTATATTTTTTCTTCCCTTTCTTAGTGCTTACTCTGTGCTCAGAGACTAATACCACATGGAATTGAACACCTGCAGCCCTCACTTTGAGGTATGCTGTATATTGCAGATGAAGGCAACTGCAGGTGCTGTATATTTCCCAGAACTTATCCCATGTACCACTGCAAATCTGGAAGGACTTACTGTTCAAGCAGTCTCAAGATGGTTTTTTGTACCTGGTTATACTTTGAGTATATGACAGTTTATGCCTATTCTCTGTTTATTCCCTCTCATGATATGTTCATTTCTCTAATTTTTGAGGTTTTGGGGATGGTTTAAAATTATTTATGCGAGAAGATCTCATATAGGGGTGCTCTGGAGCTTCTTTGAGGGGAATGATTATTTGCTAGTCATCAGCTTTATCTTCTCTGTATCACCTATTTCCATTCATCAGACTACTTATTGCTCTTGACCATGATTCTAGATGTCTACATGAAAAATTGACATCTTTTTACGAATGAGGAAATAGTGTTGTCCATGGAAGGAATTGATGTTGCATTTGCTGTTGGTTCTTGGAGAAAAGTGATACCAACAGTCCTATTAATAAATAGAGAGTAAAAAGAACTCTGCTTAATAGTCTCTGAATCCGAGTTCTATTTTAGGTTTGAGAACTTCTTCGTCTTTTCCTGGAACTACTTCCCTCTTAGATTCTCTTAAGACAGCCATTCCTTCTAACCTTTTCAGCTTCAAGGAGAAAATGAGCTAGTTTTGCCATTTAAGAATTCTGGCCTTTCACTGCAGCCTTTGCCTGTATATGGGTATGAAGTATACTGTTTCAGCCATACAGTGTAAATGCAGGGCTACCATATGTTAAAATAAGAGCAGAAACAGGGCATGTGGGGTCTGGGGAGTAGTTTAGGATACATGTATTATCATTAAAAAAGGAATTACATTATCCTGCACATGTTTCTTGATGAATGAGTTCTAACATCTGAAGTGGTCTGTGGTTCAAAAATCATTGTGTAAGAAACTACAGATAAATTATCTGGTAAAGAAAAGTAGGAAATGGTACAAATATTAAATTTAAAGATAATGTAATGAAGTTAAACATCATGAATAAATAGAGTCTTCTGTACAGCTCAGGGGAGTATATAGCCCACTGTGATTGTCACAGTTCTGGAAACACAAAATGCCTTTTGCAGGCTGTGCTAGTAGGTGCCAGGAGAGGTGGAGAAGATGGGACAACCCTCCTAGCTCTTCCATTTCTGTGACCAGCAAACCTATCTGTATCAGTGTTTAAACAAACCAAACCATAGCACTGAGCACCTAAAACTCTTTGCAAACATTTAATAAATTTCCAGAGTATTCTTTTTGAGAATTTAATTCCAAAAAAATGTTTAAAAACTAAGGCAAAAAGCAACCTTGAAGTACAGGCCTTAGCTCTGAGTCCAGAGCCGAAATATTTTCCCACATCTGTGGTAATGCCTTGTTGTATTTGATCTTTATTCCCATGTATATGAGAAATAGCTCACAGAAGTCACAGAGAGTACACAGCTGTACAACCGGTAAATGTCTTTAGTCTGAGAATCATCTGGACATCACAGACTCTATTGTAAGTGTGTAGGTTTAAGAGTACACAAGAATGATATTTCACACTTAAGATTGAATGTCTTTAGTTTTGATATTGCTGGAAAGTCATCTATCACATTTGTCTCACAGGGTCTTTTTAATGTGTTTTATAACTTATTAGACCAGAATGTAAATCAGCTTTAGTTGATTTTCACTGAATATATTTATATCTTTTGGAATTACTTGTTTTTTTTAAAAATTTCCCCTTATACTGCATCATTAGGAAAAACAGTCAGAAAACCATAGACCATATGTAGTATGTATCATTTCAGATAAACATAGATTGGCAATATACAATATAGTCACATACTGCGTTTTCTTGGTAGCCTTTTTAAAATCCTCTTAATTATTTATAACAAGATAAATCATTTAACATTTTAAATTTTAATTATCGGCAGAAATCAGCATTTACTATTCTATGTCAAAGTTTTAAACTCTGCATAGATTCTAAATTTCCTCTAAATTGATTTCAATTAAGCTTCTTGCTTTTAAATTTTTTTTTCTGGAGTATAATTGAATATGTAAGTGACCCATTTAATCAACATCTTCTCGTCCAAAAAGTGGCAAGATTACATACCCAGCAGTCTTTGAATTCTTGAAATGCCTTCAGAAGTTTTCAGATATTTGTTTTAATAATTTTTAGCAATTTATTATGATGCATTAATTGTGTGCTCTGTAAGTTATTAAATAGTAAGTTCAACATATTAATCTTTTATGTTTTTGTTGTCAGTGCTATATTGAGGAAGGAAACACTGATTAAAATTCTCCTTTAAAATTTTTTTCCTAAAAGAAAGCCGTATGTGTACTTATCAAGATCCATATTTGATCTATAGGGAAATGATTGCAAGCAAAGTTTTGATATAGCATATGCTGAACTTGAATTAAAAAGATTTTGGTTATGTAGAGTTCAAATTACCTTTGACATATTTTTGCAGGTTAGTTACAAATTCTCAACTAAACATAGAACTCTTCTTTATCATAGAGCCTAACATCAGATTTTAATCATATTTTGTACCCACAGGGTTTTAGGTTTCCAACAGGCCACCTGTCTCAGACATTAAAAAAATCACAGGACAGATGGGAAGGTGAAAGTGGTTGTCCTTGGATAAGGAAATTCTTACACTGCAGGAACAGTCACAGTCAAGGCTGGCCAATATATCACACATATTACCCCTTTCTTCTAGCATTGCTGTATCATGATTGCAAATTTCCCCTTAGTAGTATAAATATAGAATACATCACTTATCCTTTTTCAATAGTGCGATTCGCAAAACCTGTCTCTTTTCCACGTGATCTATGAACCACTGAGGGATAACATGACATGCACAGTACTTCAGCAAACATAGTGTGTCTTCCACACATACCAGAGCTCCTAGAATTCCTGTCCTGTTTATTAATGACTAAAGGGTATGACTATTTATTTGTGCAGACCTCTGGCACTGGTTTGATATGTCTAATGTATTTTAATATGTCAAATATACCAACTTCAAGAAACTAGGCTACTGGAAAAAAAAGGTAAAATGGTGATGCTTCTTCTCGTGTATTATCATTGTTTCCCACAGCGATGATAGTCATTGTACATCAGTGGCCAGTACGATGTGGACTAACCCCCCAGATTATGTAGGCAACATTCAACAACAATTTAAAGTGCAAGGGGCAAATTCTGACCTCAGGTGTATGCATCTAGTTTTTATTGACCTGAGTATTTAAGAGCCAGCAACTCATTTGGAATGATCAATTTGTGATGAATGAGAGAGCAGGCCAACAAGAAACTCTCCTGCATTTGGCCTGTGTGAAGATTCCATTCTACTTTGAGCTCTTTCTACTGCTCTCTGAGACTAAGAAGAAAAAGTGGTAATGGCGGTGTATACTGTTTAACAGCTGTTAAGCGTGCAGAAGTTCAGTTGCAATCCTGTGAGGTGTCACCTGACCTACACAACAGAGGGGTGCTACTTGGTGGCCTGGAGAAAGGTCTGCGCAAATTACCTGATAGTGCTGTCTAGCCCATGGCACTGAAGAGGCTGGACGTCTCTGCCTAGAAATTAATACTTTTAGATACAATTTTTAAAGTTCAAGAGAATCCAAATGTAGGGGAGAAAAAAAATCGCTTAGTAAGAGGTTGTAAATTCACAATGTAGATTGCTTTCTTAGTGTATCCTTTGTTGTATGCCAGAAACTTATATAATCATTGACTAGGGTGAAATCAGAGTTTCCCCTTCCTGATTAACAGTGCCCACCCCTCTGAAAGGAGTGATGCTGGCAGTTGGTGTGAGCCCTTGGAGTTTGATCCTTAGGAAGGGGAGGAAATTGAAACTGCTATCTCTATTTTTCATGCTTGTTCTAACTACTGTGCAGATAGAAGCACATGTGATTATCTTCTGGATTCTGGTTTTGAAAAAAGTCATAACTGCAGTGATATATAGTGCAAAAGCTACCCACTGGGACATCATTTAGGCAGGACCTGAGGACACAGCAGATCAGGCTGTTGTTGGATATAGTTGTTGGACATGTACATAAGGATTGTGCCCTTGCCTTGCTTGGGTGAGAGCAAGGATGTTTCACTTCATGAACAGAAGTGGGATTGTAGAGCTTGGAGGAGCGTGTGGGAACTGAACAGTCTCTGTTTTTTAAAAACTCTCATGATTTACATTAGGCTGAAGAAATGCAGTCCTGATCTTAGGCACCCTCCAGATGCCCAGATTTTTATTCCTTGTTTCAGTGTTTTGTTTTTATTCCTTATTTTTAAATTAATTTATGCTTGAAAAAGAGTTATTTATGTAGTTTATGTGGAAATTCCTCTGGTTATTTTGTTTAAACAGGTATGTAGGTAGTTCTCCTTGTCACAGTAATGATCTATCTTGGTTTAGTCCCCTGTGTAGAGACTTGGATCTTCTTCAAAATGTTTGCATCTATGAATCTAAGAAATAGGATTGGAAGGACTTGAGTTGGAGCTGAGGGTAGCAGGGGAAACAATCAACAAAGGGTATGTACTTCTGAGCACAGACCTTTGCTATCAGATGCAATCACAATCTTTCTTATAAACTTGCTTGGCTGCTTCTTCAGATCATTGTTTGACTGTCTCTGATTTCTGGCCTGAATTGCTGCTCTCTTGGAAAGCAAAGGACCAACACAGGAAAGGAAGATGAATGGCAAAGTGCTGGCCCTCTTGATAAATGTGGGATAGTTCCCTTTATAACCACTGCAGTGTTGGTTAGCAGGTTTGTGGGAAACATTTGAGTCATTAACAAACACGATTTATTCATTCTTTACCTATTGCTATCCCTGAAAGTTTTTTTCTCAGAAGGTTTTAAATAGTCTATGAACAGGGCTCACTGGGACCTATCCCCTGCTCTGAAATCTTTAAAAAGTCTATTCTGACAAATAATTTCATCTCCACAGACTATGATAAATTTTTTCCTCTTGTATTGTGGTGCATATTTGCATAGAACATATTCTTTCTCTTTTTCTCCTTCCTTCTAACACTGCCTCCCTTCCCCCCCACCTTGTCCTTAATAAATACATTTGTATAGAAATAAGGATGTGGAAAGACAAGCATGCCTAATATTGAAGGACAGTATGCTTGTGCCTAATACATTAGAGCAATTGTTCAAGAATAATTCATCTTACGTGAAGATTACCCCTGTAAGGCTGCCAAGGTCACAGGGACTTTATCAGCTGTACAAATGCTCCTTGTTTGTTTTAAAGGGATAGCCTTAACATTTCATTAAACTTAGTTGAAGACATTTGACTTATTTATTTATTAAATTTTGTTCTCTTTATTAAAATATTTCATATTTTTTCTTTCCTTTCCCCCCCCCCCCCCATCTTTTTGTGATTATGTAAACGTGGTAGAATTCTAGATTAGTTCTGCTTCACTCTAGAGCAGCAACTCCCAAATGTGAGGTGCTGAGCCCAGAGGTGTGTTTTGAATGAAACCTTGGAAATGCTGCTTTACAGTGTTTAGGTTTTTCCCTGGTGAGGGAAGGTGTAACCAACTGCTGGAGCCCTCAGTGTTAAAAGAAGCCACTGTCAAATATTTAAAGTAGAGAAGCCTTAAGTGCTGTCCTGGGTTGACTGTATGATGCCTTTATGCCCAGTTGTCTGCCCTGTTTATGTTGAATAATAAGTTCTACACCTTTAAGACTTGTTCCAGGAGTGAAGTGGGGGGGAAGAAGCGCAGAGTTTGTTTTCAACAACTGCACTCCCTCCTCCACATTTCTGCTCCTGGACTGTGTTGTCTGCAGACGGACAGACAGAGAGACAGAGCTCTCCTTTGCTTTTTGTCGTTAGTTTTAGCTAGCTGAGGCAAAGAAGTTCCCTGGACTGGGTTTTTTTTTTTTTCCCTTTCTGTGGACCTGCTCTGGACTGAACACCAGAAGAGCAGCAGCACCTGTGGCCCAGCGGGCCGGGCCTGGGCCGTGGCATTTCCAGTGCCGGAGGGACGGATCAGAGACTAAGTGAGCCCAGCTGCAACCCGGGGGATTTTTCTGAGTTTGTCTCTTTCTAAGAGTGGCAAGAAGTTTTATTGTTTAATATTGTTTAAGTTTGCTTGTTTAATAAACAGGTTTTTTCCACTTTTCTCCAAAGAGGTATCTTTCCCGAACTGGTTGGGGGGAAGGGCAAATTGAATTTGCTTTCCTAAAGGAACCCTTTTGGGGTTCTTTCCCCAAATTTGCCCTGAACCAGGACAAGTGTAAACGTTCAGATAACTCAGAGATATGGCAAGAGCTTCAACCAGAATATTAAATATTTTGATTAATTGTGCCCTGCACCTCTTTTAGTGAAGGTAACTCCCTAAAGATAAAGGGCAAAGATAAAAAGATAAAGGGCAAGACCTTTGTTTTCTGTAAATCTAGGAAAGCCTATTTAGTTTTCTAGGGGTAAAGTGCTTCACACCAGCTAAGGACTGGCATATAAACCCTCTAAATATATTCCCACTTTCTTACTTTCAAGCTGTTTGTTGTCTCTGGAATGCCTAGTAGCTGCATTTTTTGGTAATAAGCTTTGAATTTAGCATTAATTAAATTAATTTCCTTTATATTACAAAACAAACTTGCTGTAGACTGCCTGTGACCCATTGGTCTCCTTGATCTCTCCAACTAGTTTTAAATGCCTTGATAATATTAAAAGGGGCTTTACAAACTAATTTAAATATTTCCACTAGTACTTATATGGATAATAAAGCTGTAGTTTTAACAGGGATTTATGTGATTGTGAACTAGGAGTGAGTTGGCCTGCAGCATTGTATTTAAGAGAGAATATCTGCTAGAATGGTAGTTTGCATTTGGAAGTTATTTTGGAAAGTCTTTCCAGCATTAAAGACTATGAAACCCTACATTATAACTACTGTGGGAAAATCCTATGACAGTTTTTTCAGTATAATCCCACCAGTGAAAAGTTTATAGATTGCATTTCTTAATGAGCTAATGAATTGATGCCAGATTTCTACAGTTTTTCTATACATAATATGGTCAAAATATTAAATGTGTTCATTCTTTCTAAAACTAGAAAATGACCATTCAATGAACTCCTGACATGGTTATGTAGGCTGCTTCAATTATCTTCGACAAGGAAGGAGAGCAGTGAGTTTCTAACATCACCAAAAAGAATACAGTCCTCTAAAATAGATACTGTTGACAGAGACAGACTGGCCCCATGACACCAGCATGAAATCATGAAAGCGTCTTAACTCATGAACAACTTGCACTTAGAAAATCATGTAGAATTAGTTTGGTTAGAAAACCTCTGCACCATTCATTTATTATTTAATCTTATTTTACTTTGTACAGACAAGCTATCTGGCCTAGTGCAAGGTTTCACACAGCCAATTACTTCAAGGTGTTTAGTTCATATATTATTTAAAGCATAAATCTTGTACAGGCTGTCCATTGATGACCCTGTGAGGAGCTTATAGTAAATGCCTTTCATCATTTCTGACTGAGTCATGTGCACAGATATACCTGCTGAGCTAAACAGGCCAGTAGAACTGATGCATTTATAAGATATTGGATTTAATAGCCTTTTTTATATGCTTAAATGATGGAAGTTAGCACATATAGCTGAAGCCCAGTGTTAGGATTTAAGAAGTGAGGTTTTATAAAGTGCCATGAATTGTATTTGTTTCTGCTGTTTGAAAACAGTGCACAATTCATTTTCTATGTCTCGTGCCTTAAAATGTGCTTTTAAAGGTATCGCTGGCATGTTTGAATAAGTAAAATGTTGCCATAGGAAGCTATCTAATGTATTCAATAGAATATGCATACAAATTTCCTTTTTAAGATGGATTCTGGGGTTATGTTTGTTCTCCCCCTCCTTCCTCAAATCATTCCTCTCGGGCTGATTTTTAAGTCTAGTGCAGTGATACCAGCAAGGTGCTCTCTGAATAGCGTGGAAAGAGACTTGCTCAAGGAATGCAGCGATTGCATCTGATGGGTTTATGTGCCATTAACAGTGTCTGTCCCACACTGAATGTGCCAGGTATTTAACTGGGGACTGGTACTAATTTCAGAGCTAATACTAAGCCGTTCCACATCAATGCTTACAGCAGGTGGCTTGAATTGACAGTGTAAAGGGAGAAAAAAAAAAGTGTGAGAAAATTACCATTGTACTATAGAATTTCTCTGATTGAATTGACTGATTATACTGTCAAAAGAGTATTGGGAAACTGGCAGTGCTTATACGGAGTAAAGAAATTACAGGATTCTTTTAGAAAGAGGTTCTCTGACTTTGCACAGTCAAATAGTTCAAAATGATGATAGAATTTTATGTTAAAGGTTTTAATCTAGCACTTAAGAAATATGCATGTTCTTCAATTTAGGACTTCTCAAGCTAGTGTCCTGTGTAAACTGATCCTGAAGTTTTCTCACTCTATACTGGCCCTCTTTCAATACCCTCAGGAGATTCAACATGAATCAATATATGTGATTCACCATAGTGAATTCCACTTTTCTGCACTGTCTTTGGGTTTAATTAAGAAAAAAATACCCAAAACTCAAACAAAAAAAAACCGAAACCCCTCCCCAACCTGTCACCTTCCAAAGACAACAGCACTGTTGTATTTGGAGAACAAGTTGTGTTCTCTGTGTAAGACATATGGGGAATGTATATGAAGGTGTACTCAGTGCTTTGTAGTATTGCAACATTGTCAAATACATGAATAAAGAATGTCTTAAGTGAATTCTCTTAAATGCATTAATACCTAATTCCCCTCACTGTCAAATGATTCTTTTCCCACTCAAGTTCAATGAAACAAGACCAGACACAAATCAGAGAAATAATCTGATTTTTTTTAGTGATGTAAATGAAATTGTTCAGTATTGCCCAGTTATCCTGTTAACTTTAAATTATTAACTGTGCTCTGTGATAACACTGTTTTGAGTTTTTTTGCTTTAAATTCATGTTTGATGGAACAAGTATTTTCTTGATCATATAATCCCACTAATTTCACCTAGAGAAATTTGGGACTTACCATCTGTTCCACGAAGGATTTGTGCACCTCTTTGCTGATAGCACCAGTGACCAGAATTTTCTCTCTACATAGGCTTCAAGACTGGATAACAAAAACAGTTTAAAAAAGCCTCCAATCTGTCCTTGCATGGATGGCATGGAATTTCATGAATGTAAATAAAGCAAATATTGCCCAATTCTTTCTGACGTTACAAAACAGAGTTGACATAAGAATTTTTCTTCTACTTTTTCAAAAAATAAAGTTGGCTTGTGATGAATAAAAACTAAATGGAAACAAGTGTTGATTTCTCTATCAGATACATTTTATAAATCAATCCAGAGACTTATTAACCTTTTGGGTTTTGAAATCATGACAGCTAACCTTATTAGTGAAATTTTGTTCAATCTGTGGAGAGAAGACATGGTACAGGCTGCCAGAATAAATACCTCATATTACTTGTATTCTCTCATATTACTTGTATAAATATGGGTGCATTAACCTCATGAGATTAGTGGTTTATAAAATTGGGGTACCATTGGAAGATAGGCTAAAATGGAAACTGGGCAAGAGGTGTGTGGAAATGGAGACCAGTCTGCTAATCTTCAGTCATAAGACAATGTTATATATAACCTAGTTTATGTATAAAGACTTAGATAAATAGAACTACATTTATGTGCAGTATGTAGGAAGCATCAAAGAAAGGAAAAATTTTCAGTTTGAAAGCGTATTACAAGATGAACATTTTTGATGCACCACTTATAGTGTTGAAGGCTGTGACTACCTTATAGTTATTCCAAAACAGCAGGAAACTACATTGCATAGGATTTCTATGATGACTACAGGGAATTTGTTCAGTTTCTTCCAAAGCAACCAACTCTAACTTATAGTAGTGGTAGGACTAATACTTGCAGCTAAGCAGTTCTGCTTGCTTTGGAACTGTATCAGTGCAACATAAATACAACAGGCACTAGATTTTATAAGACTTTATCAGACCATTTCTAATTTGGCAAATATAGCAGTAGAATCTGGAAAAATGCATTATCCTCGAGTTGTTTTCTTATGCCAATCAAATTGTAAAATTGTTTCTTCTCTTTCCATTTTAAAGAAACTAAATCCTTGCATCTTTCTATTTTTCTAGTTGTAAATGTTGATATTAAAAGGGAAAAAGTATTTTGTTTAGACCAGATTTATTGAGGAAGCATGCTTTCTTCAAGTTGCTATTCAGGCTTTTTACCAATTTGAAAGGGAAGAATAGTGTAAAAGAATGACTAGCATTATTGCTAGATTCATAAATTTAACTTCCCTTTGTGTATGGAATGAAGAGATATATCTTGTTATTTCATAGCTGTCAGCATGAATGGTGTAGATTGTCATATTTATAATGTAGGTGAAAAAAGTTAATACCATGTAGCATGTAAAACAAAAATAAAATGGCCAGTGCATTGTATAAAAGTAAAAGAGGTTAAACTGTTTACTATTCATTGCTCTGAACATATTGTTAGGTGGAGATTAAGGATCAATTCTTCTTTTACTAACTGTCACTCTCCTTACCTAGGATTAGGTTTTGGCATAACTCAAACTCAAGGTCTCAATAAATTTATTTGGCTGTCAATTTAATTTGATGCAAGTTGATGAAAGTTAAGTCTAGTTCTACAAAAAGAAAATCAGTACTATGTATTAATCTTCATTGAAAAATTCACTCACAACCTTTTTCTTTTCCTCAGGAACCTTTTATATGTCATTATTTAGCTAACATGCACATTTTTTTCCTGTTCCCACTCTTTAAATTTAACATTCTTTTTATATGTGTCATAGATTCTTGTTATTCTAACTAATGTCTCACAAATAGGAGTCTTTTATAGAAGGGAAGAGTGAATTACGTCTTTGGAAGCAGTAGAATCTTACACCATTTGAGTAAAAAGCAAAAACTTTACAAGGGAAAATTCATTACAAACAAATGAAAACATTTTAATATTAATAAGTACATAGTGTGACTGTATGTGGTGGATGTGCAAAGTAGGTGAAAAATAGAAAGTAGGTATATATTCTCAATTTTTATCAAGATAGGCATGAAATCATGACCCATGGACAATGCTTCAGACATACTGAAACCACTGTCTCAAATCTGATTCAAAAAGTGTTTGCCAACTGCAAAAATCTTAAAAAGCTCTGCTGAACTTTTTTGACTCGTCTCTCAAAACCAATTAAAAACTATCTTCATTGCAATTTGGATATGACATTCAGAACATAGTTTACTTTGGAAAGGCTGGAAAATTGGTTTTTAAGTATTTTGGGAGTTTTGTAGCCCTCTGGTGGAAAGTAAGGAGAATCTACAAGGAAAATATTTGATAATCCTTTACTATTCAATCATGTTTTACGAGGTAGCTGAGTAATATATTCTTTCCTTTGTTGTTTATACAGAAGTGGTGCAATAGATCATAAAGCCTAAGTAGGCAAGAATTGCATGAAAGCTTTTTGTTCAAGTTTTGCAACTTGCAACAGTGGAGGATGAAAGAAATAAAATGTCTTAACTTGTCTGGTTGGGAAGAGGGTGCTTGATGAGAAGGGCAGCAACAGTTTTCCATGTTTTGACCAGAAATGTTCAGCTTTCCTGATCAGAGGTGTTCAGGATGTGTCACTGAAAAGATGGTTCTATGAAGAACAGCTGCTGGATTTGGTCAGGAACTGCTACTTTGTTCTCACAAGGAAGTTTTCTTGCTGAGACAGTGAATGAAAAGCAACATGTCTTCCAGCGGAAGATGTGGTAGCAGAAGAGAAATAAATAGTGATATAGTAGTGTGGGATCATAATAAGTGGAAGTGGAATCTTAATAGGAGGAAGTGGAAAGCAGTTTCCTTTAGTGTAGCAGAGGTAAAAGAAGAGGAGCACAGCCACAGCAGGCCTTTTTGGCATGGAGGTAGGGAGACAGCAGTAGCAGTGGTCCTGCAAGAAGTGTGAGGGGGTTATCAACTTATTTTTCAGGTGGCATAACCTCATTGCAATTGATTTTTAGTGAAGACACAGGGGCATGACTCCTATTGATGTACATTGAGGTGGTCAAGTCAGAGAGAGTGGAAATGCAATAGAGAACAAAGTCATAGTAGGAAAGAATAAAATCTGGAGTTTTGGGAATGGGGAGAGCTGCTGAATATCTGTTAGAGAATGAAAGGAAGACAAAGTAGTCGATTCTGGTGGGAAGAAACACATGATTTCTCTGGGGTGGGCCGTGAGCAAGAGCTGTGTTTGGAAAGGAAAAAAACATGAGTGCTTTCTTGGGAAAGGAGATTTCAAAGTTGGGACCTGAAAAGTGCTCTACCCTTGCTGTGTGTCCCAGCTGGGAGAATAAAAACTGCCAAACTAATAGCTTGTGAATCTGAATTTTCTATGAGGTGGCAGTGAGACATAGAATCACAGAATCAATTAGGTTAGAAAAAGACCTTTGAGATCATAGAGTCCAACCTATGAACTTATACCACCTTGTCAACTAGACCATGGCACTAAGTGCCACATCCAGGGATGGTGACTCCATCATTGCCTCCCCAGTCAGCCTATTTAGATACCAAATAACCCTTTCTGTGAAGAGCTTCTTCTTAGTGTCCAGCCTAAATCTTCCCTTGAACCAGGTTAAGACTGTCCTCTCATCTTGTCACCAGTTTCCTGGGAGAAGACACCAACCCTCAACTGGCTATAACCTCCTTTCAGATACTTGTAGGAAGTGATAAGGTCTCCCTCGAGCCTCCTCTTCTCCCAGCTAAGCAATTCCAGCTAACTGAATCTCAAATTCTACAGCATGGGAGTTTGCATTGGCCAGGAAAAGAAATAAATGACAATTCTAAGTAGTTTAACCCTTCTCATTGTGGATCTGACAAATTTTAATTATTTTAGTGCTCAGCCAAAACTAATTTTTATGATGACTCTACAGACATAGAGGATATTTACCATTGTTCCCAATCTCATAAATAAATTATTTTTGTAAAGCAGTCAAAACTAATTCTGTGCTGTGGCAGGAAGAGAAACAAACACTATCTTCAAACTGGAAAGATGCTCTACTAGAGCTACCATGTAGGGTTTTCTATATTCTCCATTCCTTTACTACCAACTCAGTTTCTACAAGAGCCTAACATGTTTCTTGTGGAATGTATCTACTCAAAAGAGTTTCTGAGCAGCATAAAGATTTTGAAGTTGTCAGAATTTCTGTTTGACTATTTGTGGCATAGTAATTCTGTATTACTCCAATCCCAGTTTAATTAAGATAAACCAGTCAGAACTGGGAGGTCAGTGAAGTTGCAAATAAAACTGGACCACTTAAATGGAAACTTATTCTGATATTGTCATGTGGCAAGACTGCTATTAGGTTAGCTTTGGAAATGCTCCTTTCTGGTATTTGAAGTTACGTGCAAAATGCATGCAGATCGAATTTGCAGGTGCTGCAGATGTTGCTGAGATGCTCTGCTGTATTTGGTGGATTGTTTAGAATACACACAGCGGATCTGATCAAAAGGATAAGCAGATAGTCTCCAGCTCACCAGTGCTCTCATCTCTTGCAGGATATTCTTTTGTCTTTATTTATTTCAGCCCAAAACAAGTTCCAAGATCTGCCAGAAGAACTTTATATCTTAAAACCATAAACACATTTCTTTCTCTTCTGAAGAATTTCAAGACTAAATCCTTTGTTAGCTTTTTGAGAAGGAAATTTAATTGCTCCCAAGTCAGGATGCTTTGTGCCGGGTTTCAGGCTGTAGCCACTTCTTGCTGCCAAGTTCTGAACCCCTGAAAATAAGGGCTTATAGAACTGCTGACACAACCTTAACTATAATAATGCGAATGACACCACCATAACACTAATGATAGATGGCACACATTTTAAAACATTTAAAATGATCATAGCCTTAAAGTCAAACACATCTGGGATATATTAATGGTATATGAACTACCCTGTGTGGATCTGAATTATGAACAGCACAGAGATGAAACGAGATAAATTGCATAATAAATCACTTTACTTATTGTATTGTTTACTTTAAAAAAACTGTATATACTTTCTGTTTATGCAGCATGTCAGATATTTGAAAAAAGATTAATAGTTCTAAATTCATATTTATTCCAAAGAATGAATATTTAGCACTCTGTTGTGTCACACTGACTTCAGAGAAATAATTACAGGATATGGTTTTACCAACATTGATGCTCAGAGACCATTGAGTTTTTATATATTTAGTGTAGCTTTATCATCTGATCAGTTTGTTCTTTTTCATGTCATGAATTTATGGAAGTCAGGTGTTTTTCAACCCTCATTTTTAATTTGGCAGAGATGGTATATGCATCAACTCTGGTGGTGCTAAATGGATAATTGAAGAAAATGTTTCACAGTCTTTAATCCTTTACTGTATTATAGTACCCTAATTTTCAAAACTTGTGTAACACTTCTAGATCTTATTTCTTCCAAATGTCACTTTGCCAAGCTGATTAAGCATAAGGGATTCCAAGGGTTTTCCCAACCTTTCTTATCTATAAAAAACATCGGTTCTGTGCAAATAAGTCAGATGGACTTATTTTAAAATTCTTCACTCAGTACTGAAGTAATAATAATTTATGGGCAAAATTCAGATGTGCATCTGAGAGAGGAGGATTTTTCAAGGGGGCTATCTGTGGGTCAAAAGCCCCACACTCAGCTTAGACCCATGACGATAAAATCACAAACATCTATCCCATCCTGTTTTACAGTGATGCACTATTCTTATTGTAATCCTTCTATTTTTCTCTTCTCCCTTCTAGGCTTTTTTTTTTGTTGCTGTTTTTTCCACTTCATCTTTCCCCATGCCTGGGCCTTCAAGAATGCACTCATTGCTTTGCTTCAGGTGTTGAGGAGCCCAAAGCTTTCCTTTTCTAGAACAGATTTAAAAGTGACATGCAAGCTAAAACGTTTCAGTCATAATTTTGGATAACTGATGTTACTGTGTACAGGAAGGAGTAACACTGGACATTGAGCACTGAGCAGTATTTAATATATTCAACACAATAATTGATTTTTTTTCTTCTTGAAAGCATGGACTTACTTTTCATGCTTTTTTATTTTACCTACTTCTTGTTTTCCTTTTGTCCACTGCCAAGGCCCTGTTTGCTCTTTCCCTTCTTGAAATGTTTCTCTCAGAACTGATGCTTTTTCCTATTTTCTTTTCTGCCCCATTTTCGTTTTCAATTGGTTGGCAAGATTTAGTTCTACCCCTGCTGACAGCTCAGCTCTGGAAATTTTGTTTCCAGCATTTCATTATTAAATCTGCTATGCTGAAGAGCTAAACAGGCTCCTCCCCTTTGCTTCCTGCTGTCCTCAGAAAATGCTTCATTTCTTATGGATGATTATATTCCCAGACACTATTTTTCATATAGTCTTAGAACACTAACAGAATAATAAGACATGTAAGAAAAAGCAAAGTTAATAAATATCATAAGACTATGAGTTTAAAATATGCTATTTTTCAACAGTATTTATTTCCCTATTTTTTTTTCTTTAAGGGTGCTTTTTGAAATAAGTAATGAAATTTAGAGTAGTTTTCTCTTTCTCTGCATTTACTGTACTGTAAAGTGTAAGGGAAAATATTTTCCTTTTGCCAAAGTATAATCTGGAGGTAATATTTTTATTTTCAAATGAAACTTAACTGGACAAAACTTTTGCTTCAGTACAGAAGAGGCACAAATGGAAGTTTCACAGAAAGATAACAATGATCCCAGAGTTCTAAAAAGATATAGGTTTTAATGTAACCTATAAATCTTAGACTTTCAATTGTATGCTATTCTAAATATAAACAGTAATAATTGTTTCTTTATGGTTTATAACACAACAAGTTAAAGAAAGAAATTGAGATTCTAGAGTTTTCAGAAAATCAAAACTATAATGAAAAAGGAACGCATTTTTGAAAGGTATTTTTTTTTATTACTGATTAGATTTTAATATCTAAAGGCCAGGTTCTGTGAAATGCAGCTTACCAAAAAAAACAAAATAGCCCTATTTAATTACACACTGTGATTTGAAAGAACCAAATTCTTAATATCCAAGATTTCAAATGAAGCTAGCAAGTTCAGCAGTTCTGAAAGATGGAATATCTCCCAATATATACTTTAAAAGAAATGGAAGGTGGGTTTTATTTTAGTGTTGCTAGTAGTTAGGTATAATCTGGAAGTTATTTTTGATTTTATATCTTGTAATATTTGTGGTTTAGATTGATTAAATATATACATTCTCAAATTTCATTGTAATAATTTTGAGAGATTTGTTTGGAGGTTATCCATAGCATTTTAAGATCTTGGGTTTGTCTTCTCTTTGGGGAATTTTTACCTGATTATTCTTTCCTTAATCTCTTTCAAAAATACGCAGCAAAATAGGAGTTTGCATCTCTTGAAGAGATCTCCAAACATGTTCACAGCTTGAATAATGCTGTTTGTAATACTTAGAGGCACTGAAATACTGAACTGGTGCTCTAGGTTCTCCATCATTTCTCTATATTCTATACAGATTATTGTACACTGACAACCCATTACGTGTCTGAATTGTAATGCTCCTGCACAGGATCTCAGTACGTCTCAGACTACATTTATTCATTAAGAGCGATCTGTCAAAGGGAGCAGAACATTGATGTGATTCACAATATCCCTTAAGATGGTGTCGTCTATTTTATTAAACTATTCACTGTATTTTTGTGTAAAATGGAAGTTAATATGGGCTGTGGTCCAGAAAAGCACTTTAGGCATGCACATAATGTTGAACATAAATAGTTTCACTGACCCTGGTGACATGATTCATTATCTTATAATTATTTATGTATTTATTTCTATATTTAAACTTCCTATGGGATCAAGCCCACAGGGAAACCATACGCTCAAGGGAGCCACAGTGGAGGGCAGAAGCCAACAAATTTTTTTGTTTTGTTTTATAATTTTACTTATTACCCAACATTATTTTTTATGTTTATTATAGTAAATGGAAAGGAACTATTGCTTGGTACTTACCAATGTATTATAAAAAAACAGTTATTTTTTTAAAGAAACATTAATATAGATCTAATCTATACAGTGTTCTATGACTCAGAACTTTTACTTTCTGGAACTCTTAAAACCCTTTGGGAGAACTTTTTCTTAGTTTTCTAGGTAAACGGTAAAAAAAGCATTGTGATTTATTGTGTCCCAAAGTTAGCAATTGCACAAGCTGTAGCATTCAAAAGATTAGTCCATCTGATTTATTTTGAGATGAATTTGAAGAGACCCTGCTGATTATTTATGGTTGTGATTTGGTGAGGAAGGTGGCAGGATAGGTGCACACAGGTGACACTGAGCTGTGTGTGTTTGTGGTGCTCTTACGTGTACATATTGTTTGTGTGGTGTCTTTTCCATAGGCAGCTGGTAAAGAGCCCATTGTGGACTTTATTCAAAGCCTACAGAGAGATAAGTGGAAGAACTGTTGACTGTAGTCTTTGAATTCTTGGCATAAATCATTCAAGCACTGAATGATGTAAATACATTTTGACACCTAAAGATTCTATGATCTGAGCATCTGGTAGTGATAGAAATGGCTGTGGGCAGGTGGTGTCACCATCACTTTCTCCATTTGAGTTGCTTTATCATACACTCATGTATGCTGTGTGCATTGTCATTTTTTTCAAACGGCACGAAGCAAGCAAGGATCAAAAGTGTTCCCCAAACCTTTCTCTAAAACTAAATAATGCAGTGTGGGTTTTTTTCTGTTCTCAACTGAAAGCAAAGAAGCCTGTTACATACATATGTGTGCATGTAGGTAAGAGTGTATGTGTATGTGTGTGCATACATGAATGCACAGGCACATGGGCATATTTTGGCAGTAAGCAGTTGTCTAAATAAAAAACCATTTCCTAGCTGCTTGTCAAAGGTGGTTTGTACTCTGCTGTTACAGGTGTGTCTGCAGCATCCATAGGCATACCCAGTGTAGCTTCAACCAAAAGTAGTCAGGCTGTAGCAGCATGGATTTCAGTGCATGCTTAGTGCCCCAATATGCAAATAGCCTGCTGGCTGCCTCTCTGCAGCGCGCCTGGGGACCGCTAATACAGAGCTCTACCATCATTCATACCACATCTCGCTTTGGTCTGCCTGCACTCGCACATTCACACCTCTGCTTGCTGCAGAGACAAAGCCCTGGTGGATTATTTGGAAGGCAGCGTCTTGTTACAATTTTCTGTAAATGTGAAAATGGTCTTTTTTAACACTGTTCTAAAGGGAAAAAACTGCCTAAGACTGTATTGTGAACTCTAGCATAGTTTCTGTTCAGCTTCTAATGTTGAGTAAAGTGCAGGAACTGTGTGGATTGATTGAATATGGGTCAAATAACTGTATCCAAAGAGTCTACCTGTGCTCCTACTTCTGTCATTTCTGAAGCCTGAAAAGCTGTTGCCTCCACATGTTCTGCTTCAGGTGCCAATGCATGCTCCAGGGAAAAGGACACACTTTGCATCCATGCATATCAAGATGAGAATAATCAATGAGGTTTTTTTTTTTTCACCCAAATAAAAAAATCTATGAAAGATTGAAATTTAAGGTTTTTTGCAAATGAATTATTTTGCTTGAATTATTTTCTGAGGAACCTTGTTTTACAATATAATAGCTAAGAATCAAAGATAGAATAGCATCCTATATTTTTCAGTCCTATGAAAATGGAAATAGGCTTATGGTATAATTCAATGCAATTAGATTTTCTGTTTTGTTAGAATCCAGTTCACTGAAATAATTCAGAATCAAAGAGGTGCCTTCTCAGTTAAGGGGGAAAAAACTAGCCCAGTTGCATTAAAAATGTGAATAGTCAAGAATTCAAACATGTAATTCTTTATAGCAATGGTGAAATATACCCTCTAGTTCCAAATGTTTAAACTTCAGCAGTTCTCATGCAGATTAGGTAATTGTTTGCCTAAATGCCAGCTGTGGATTCAACTGCTGGTTAACTAGCCAAAAATGAGGATTTGCAGGTGAATAGAAATACTTACACATTTTAGTAATGGTGGAAACTGGAAAGAATTGAGATTTTAACTCAAAAAATATTTTTTAAAAAGTCACACTGCTAAGTATTTTGCATATATTTTTTCCTGACTTTTCATATTTCATCAAGCAGTAGTTGCAAATGCATGCTATGGAGATCCATAGAAGTGAATGGTTTTAGAAATTCACTTTGTATTTTTCAGATAATAAAATTTTACATGTGCATAACTTATAATATTCTAAATTAGTGTTTGATATTTCTCTATGACCATTGCTACTGGTTTTGTGATCATTCTACTAAATTGTGCTTTTGTATTTGAAATGAAAAATTATTACTTTGAAATGAAACACAAGGAATGAAGTGGTGTCAGGCATTTGGCTGGACACACTTTAAGCAACCAAAAGGTGCTGGTGTATCCACTGCTGAAATAAGTTTATGTGCTAGAAGGGTGGAAAAAATCCCAAACAAACCAGTCACAGCCCTTGCTAATACCTTTATGGCAGCAAAACTGGAAAGAAAATGGAAGAGGGCCAGAGCAAAGGTCTAGTAGCTTATTCTGTTTTGGGAACAAATGTAATGTAATTTTTACCAGTGTAGGCTAAGTTACACTTACCCAGGGTTTTGGGACAGGGAAGGAAAAGGACCCTATTAAAGATCTAATGATAAAATGACTCTTTAAGTATATCGACCTTTAAGTTCTTATGTTGTAGTGGGTGGGGAGGGCTTGGTTTTGCAAAGTGCAGATTTGGGGAAGTCTATAAAATAAATTAAAGAACATCTGTTAAATGTGATTAAAGTGACCGTGTTGGAATTCAGGTTGGACTGAATACAGAAACTTTCTTTTTTCCTTTTTCTTTTTTCAATTTTCTTTTTTTCTTTTGAACCTATTCTTATTTTTTCATTCCAGTAGTGAGAAAGCAGTAAAAAAGACTGCAAATTCTTTTGATTTTTCATATGGTCTCTAGTTTTTTACATGTTTTGTGCATCTTCTTTTCCCATTTTGCACTATCTCCAATTAAATAAAATTTTCAGTACAATGTATTTTGAATATTCTGTATGTTCTTGGTTTTTCAAGAGATAAGCTTATACATTGTGCCACATAAAACAAAAGCAGAAAAGACACAAGAATGCAGCTGTTTATTACTAGCTGATGAAGAATTAAATAACTTTTTTGGACCATCTGCAAAGCTTACTCATATGGCCTCTGCTTTACTGTTGTAAAATGTAGCTTTTGAATTAGTGGTGAATTGGAGCTCTGAAATTATCACTACTAATCATGTATTGTGAAAGAATGGAAAATATACTATTCACAGAATCACTAACTATTGCTTGATTTTATAGTTACTGTGTTCATTTTCTATGACAGTGGCATATTCTAACATGTCTTATCTCTTGCCTTATCTCTTCTTAAATTAAAGTGCTAGTAATGAGGGAAGGGTATGCCCCTGATCCAAGGTTAGGAGGTGAGAAGGATTAATTTAAATGGGGTCACAAGATTTTCACCTTTCCCTTCACTGTAGACTTACAGCAGATAGTGCTTCACAGGGTAAGGGAGAGTCATGTGAATCACAGAGCCTTTGGAAGCAGTGGCAAGGTGGAGCAGGGATGCATATTGGCTTTTTACCTGAATGCTACCTTTCTCAAACTGAGAAACAAATTCTAGGGAGCCATGGGGTGGAAGGGGCATTGAAAGATTATTGTTTTCAGACCCTTGGATAACAGTAAAGGGGCAAAAGCATCTGCCTGATTATGCAGCTGCCCACCTGCAAGGGTCAGTTCAGTATCTCAGGATTATGGGAGAATCAATGTCAAACCCATAGGGGAGGAAAGACATGGGGGTTAGATACCTCTCTTGGTGCTCTCCCAATCTGATTCTTTTTAAGAACTTGCTAAGGATGCACCTCATCCTGTCATCCAGGTCTCTAAAGAAGGCATTAATTGGTATTGCCTCCAATATTAATCTCTGAAGTACACCAGTAGTAAATTAGTTGCCATTTTAATTTCTGCCACTGATTACAACCTTTTGAGTCTGATAGTTTGTACATCTTTCCACCTGCCTTAATGTGCACTCTTCGAGTATATATCTCCTGTATCTCTAGTTTGGCTAGAAGGACCAGCTGAAGGACTGTTGATGTTTGTAAAGTCAAGTTAAGCAATATCTTTGACCTGCCTGACTCATCTTAACAAACCATCTTAGAAGAGGCAGCTGAGTTGGTTAGGCATTATTTGCCCTTCCTAATTCATTTTAACTATTCCCTGTCACATCTACTGTTTCATTTGTTTGTAAGTGGCTTTGGGAAGGATTTACTCCATGACCTTATCAGTGACTACCAGGAACGTGATTATGAAGCTTCCCTCCAACTCTTTTAAACAATCTTCATCTACTTCCTTTTCTTGTTCTGCTGGTCTGCAGAGAATGCCTCCCATGACATCCTGCATGTTGCTTTGTCTTCTGATCTGTGCCTATAAACTCAGATGATTTGGGTTCATTGTCCTCTTTTCACCCTCTTACCTCTGAGCTTCCCTCCCTGCTGTCCAGGAGCATGAAGGGCTGGAGTGTACCTGACTGCTCAAGGCAATGATCAAATGGAGCAAAGACATGGAGGGCAAAAAGGGCAAATATGCCCTTCTTGAAGCAGAGGTGCATCTTTTCTGAGATCTCTGAGCTTACTGCCCCTCCCAACTGACTTTAGTTTCCATCTCTTCCTGGTAAAGATAGTCAGGTCCTTTTCATGAGATTTCTCTCCATTCGCCCTGTTTGAAAGTTTTACAAGGCCAGATATCCCACCTCATTATCCACGGTCCAGGGGGGAAATTGAGAACATAAAAGCAGGATATATCCACAAAAACACCTAAATATATGTAACTCAAACTTTATGGGAGACCAAAATACAAGAGAGCTGAGCCAAATCTGTGCATATGATCAAGGGTGTGTATGTTTTCTGCACTCTGCAGAAAATGTAGCTGCTGTCTATAAGCACAGGGCCTTCCCACCTGGACTGAAGACTGCAGGTAACATCAGAGCCCACAGAAGAGCCGGAGGTGAATGAAGAGGGTGGGATCCAGTCCAGGGAGCAGAAATCAGCCAAGACAGAAAACAAGTGGTCTTGGACAGACACTGACTGCAGCCAGCTACCCTGAAAATGAACATTTGTAATGAAGAATGTGTCTTGCACAGAATACATTTATTTTGAGGGAAAGGGAGTAAAAGACACTGAAAGGAGGATAGTGAAGAATATTCCTTGTCTGGTGAGTGAACTGGTGTCTCCTGAATGTTGGAGTACTTGATCAACAGCAAGGGATTCTCCTATTATCTGTAAGGGCTGCTAAACATTTAGAAGAGACACTTGCCAGCACTTTGATACATAACTCTGACAGAGGGAGGGGATCTACATGCGTAGATAGAGAGATAAATAATAGAGGTTAATTGAGCCTTTCTTTCCTCAAGTCCAAAGACCTGTTGCTTTTTCTGCTTGTATTTTCAATATCTGGATTGGGTGGTTTAAATAATATGTTTAGTTTTGTTTTTATGCAAAAAACACCACTTGCCCTCCCCTGACCCAGGACAAAAAAAAACCCCAAAAAACAAACAAACAAACAAACAAAAATAGAAAGGAGAAGAAGGTGGTACAAAGGCTGACATTGTTCTCTGGTAAATCACTTTTAGTCAGATTTGGCTATGTAATTCAAGACAGAGAAAGAAAAATTTCTGATTTCAGTAAAAGTTTGAGGAGAGATGGGAGAGGGGTGAGAAGCAATTCGTTTGTATATTTTCTTGGGAACTAAGCTTTTGAAATAATCTTGGTTGTAGTGTTCCATGCTTTAAGGGGAAAATCGCTGTGTATTTCTGGATGTGCTTCACTCAGAGGTGTGCACATTTAGAAGAAATTGAGTACTGCAGGGAACCAGATGTTGTGACAATCCCCAGCTGGGTTTTTGGCATCTAATGGCAATAGTTACCCGGTATGAGCAGAACAGAACATGACATGAGACAAGCCCTGCACAGGAGAGTTGATGCTGAACTTTCATCATTTGTGCTTAAGTTTTACTTAAGTTGTATAGAAATGGATTCTAACACAGCTCTGGCAAGACCCAGAATAGTATATTTGAAGTTAGTGGAATCACTAAATTGTGAAGAAGGTATAGGGAATCATAACTGCCCTTGCTATTATAAAATAGCTAGATAGAACTCACTATAAAATATTGTTTAATGTTAAAATGAAGTTTGTTATGTTCTAGCACAAAAGAAAAATGCACTTGGATGCATGGATTAAAAGAATGCTTTTATTAATTTAAGCCTCCACAATTCTGTTAGTAGGTTACAAGGTCACAAAATGTGATAAAGAACAGGTTTTACTATCAGGACCTCTTATGGCTTAAGGATATGTAAACAGTTCTTAAGAGCAGGCAGATCCCATTTGGCTACACATCTGAACAGCCTCATATGAAAATGTTAATTTGGGTACTATCTAGCTGTTTTTAAACAGTATTTAGTATTAGTCAAACTTTAGTTTAATTCAAAGACTTTGCTGTATATTTTAAGAAACAAAAGCAAGAGTTTCAAGCTAGAGAAGCTAGACTAGCAGGGTATAAAAAAACCTTTTAGAGCAACAAAATGTTTTTTGAACCTGCAAAACAGAATAAATTAATCAGTTATGCTGTGTTTTTACAAACCACCATGAAGAGAAAGAAATCAAGTGAACAGGGGCCCTGAGGAACCTGGCATAGATCTCTTGTAAGATCCCATTAGAATGCAGTTCAGGAAGTTGGCTGACGTATTTGCCGTGGTTATCACTGGCACGCTGTGTATTATTTATTTCTATCAGCTACTGAATAGAGATATAGAAACATATGCTGTCAATTATATTGAAATCTATTTTCTTCTGTGTCTGTGGTTTCATTATATGGTTGAGTTCCACCAAAGTCCAAAACAAACCACTGCCCCCACACAGCCTTAGGTTGCTTATAATGCTGAGAGAGAATTTAAGATATTGGCTGGCTGTGTTTATTAATGTTTAGCACTTTTCATACTTCTAAGTAAGCATTTCTACAGGAATGGCCAGATTCCAAGTGGGCAGTTTCATTCTGGCAACCCTTATTGTTCTGACAGCTTCAGCTGAGTATGTAGTCTTGCTCCTATCATCGCCTTTCCTTCATGAATATGGTAAGCTGGTAATGCTTAGAGATGTGCTCTCAGTCATTCCGTGCCACCCCGCTTATATGGGCACTTATACATCCATGTGGTAAACTGGGTTAAGAAACCTGTAAACGAATCCAGTCAAAATCTTTTAGTAATTTTAACCTTGTCTATTCCCAGGGCAGGTGATTGTGCAGGTTGGGAATATCAGTACAAGTGTTGAGGGAGAAGTGATTTCTTTCAGCAGTTTAATGTTCTTGTGTAGCTATGATCTTCTTATTTAATCCTGTATGCAGCTACCAAGTGTAACATATTTTTGGCAGTATATGAAATAACATCTATATTAACAGGTGTCTGGCTGTTTCAGGTGAAGGACTAAACGTGTTTCAGAGAAGTCAAGGGGGTGCAGTCTGTTCTTTGAAACTGGTTCCTACATCTGTTCAATTTGCTTTTGTTATTTTCCAGGAGCAAAAAAAAAAATCTATATCCGCACCCCAGAAGTGTTGTAGGGAGAGTTCAGTAGCTAATATGAGTAGAGCTAGCTTCTACACCTCATCCCTAATGCATGTGTTTCTGTATGTCCTGGATTCTGAGGCTGGTGGGAGCTCACTGTACACCAGCAACTCCCAGTTGGCTTATGGTGATGTCGATAGCAGGGCTAAACCCTCACGTGTCTTTCACTCTCTAGCAGGAAAGCTAATTGTACTTTTCTCAGATTTTCCTTCCTTTTTTTTTTCCTTCCTTTTTTCAGTTTTATTTTTCTTCTCCTTGGCTATTTTAACCATGTTGGGGGAAAGAGAGCATCCTTGAGGAAGTGTTCTCAAAGACAAGGTCAGCTCAGATTTCTTAGATTTACTGAAAGACAAACTGAACAGCAACTGTTTTCTGTGTCATGATAGGGTATGAGGTGCTGTGATATGGGGCCGGTTAGAAAGCTGATAAGCAGTTGTAGCAAAGAAAGGGAAGCAGCTTTTTGGAACATTCCCAGATCATATGAGCGTTGCTCCAGCAGCTGCAGTAAAAGCAGTGGGAGGCAGCATCCCATAGCAATGAGGCTGATTCAAACACTTAGGTCTTAAAAGTATTTGGTACAAGGGCTACATATTCAATTCAACATCAGTTCAACAAGTACACGGTATTTTTATAGATAGATATAAGAATATTTTTATAGATATAAAAATAGTTTTCAGATCTGCAACTTAAAAAAACCACAGAGTTCAGATTCACCTAACCCACAAGCTGGATTTGTGTACCTGAGTCTGAATGACAAATTCTGATGTATTTACGAGATCTATGTATAATCTCATTGAATTTAATGGATTGCTTTTATGAATAAACTTTTTGGTTGGTTTGGTATCTGTGAGGATTTGAAAATGTATTACATAAACTAAATGTGACAAGTTTTTCTGGCATGATAATATCGTGAGTCTACCAGGCCAGTTACTGCTTGGCTCTTGATTATATTGGAAATAAATGGTAGGACTGAAATTAGAAGCTCAGATCACCAACAAACAGCCTTTCCTATTGGCATTATTTCCATAATTTAAATATAAAACTGTGCTCAGCATGCCCTAAAAGCATCTGCCAAAATATGTAATACAGACTATATCATCTATGCAAAAGAATGAAAGAATACTGGTATCTCATATTTTATACTCAGAGGCTGATATTAACTGCTCAAACACGAACCACGTTCCAATATTACAAGATAGAGTGCAGATCCAAGGACAAAATTTGGCTCTAAAGGACTGAATAGAAATTATTCTTAGAAAGGCTTCAATTATCTCTGCAGTAAAACTACTAGAATCCTCATTTTCGTCACTACAGACACTTGATGAAAGTAGCAGATGGCCACACAAAGCATCCATGCTATTTTGTTTGAGATTTTAATGTAAACTGAAATCATAAAATAATTTAAATAAGACTTTTAAAATTGGCACAAGAATTCTTAGTTTTCAAAGGCTGTAAGTCTAAACAAATCTTGAAGCAATCAGAAAATCAAACTTCTACCTGGGTTTATCTCGTTCTGTTAGTGTCGCACAGTCCTCTTTTTTACTGCCCAAATGTTCTCATAATGTTTATTGTTCTTGTGTATTAGGCTAATACCTTCTTTTATACTGGTCATTAATAGAACTCTCTAGAATTGTTTAGCGGTTGTGGCATTTCAGTTAAAAACTACGTGGTAGAAAAAGTTTCTTATATTCAGCCAGATTTCTGGCACTGGTTTTGGTCTGTTTGTGGCTGTCACTTTTCAGGGATGCTGGAGGCAATTATGAGACTCCTGTTCTCTGATTTCTCTACAGGGGACAGTCTCAGCTGGGGGGATCAATGCACATAGGGGTATCATTACCAGCCCTTGCCACAAGTCATATAACCACAATAGTCAAGATCCCATTTTGTCATGTCAGTAGTATCTGTCAGCAGGCTAGCAGTGTGGGAATTAGCGTTTGCACCTTATTAAAGCTATAGTAAACCCTGTTGCTCAGTGGAGTCTTCAAGTGCCTGGAAGGCATTAGACTTCACACAGATACATTGACTCTTCTGCGTTATGGGGAGCACTTCAGCTGCTTTTTCTCCCTTCCTCTTAAGAGCATGATTTTTCCTGTCTTGTGATTTTGAAGCGGGCATTCCTATGAATACAAATAATAGCTGTATAAGCTGAAATCACAGCAACTGCTGTTGACAACAGTCATGATTTAATTATAAAAATTGGCTCTGTGTATCATTTCATCCCTAAGAAGAGATGAAAGGATATTGTGAAGTATGCTGTAACCATTTTGCAAAGGAGTTTACAAAAGAAGGCAAACCTGAAAATCCTGGTTTGAAAGGACAGCTAAATAGTCAAATTCTCTGAGTGAAAACAGTGTCTCATAAAGATTAATTCAATATAAGTTTAGTAAAGTAAAACTGAACGTCGTGTTTTATCTTTCTGTGTTTTATTCTCCATTCATTTTTCCATTTAGTCACATTGTTGAGATGAGGCTATATCCCAATCAAATAGTTACAGGATTATTAGGACATGATTCCCACTTGACAGCATAAGTTTGGAGATTTAATTTGTTCAGCTGCTGTGAGCTTCCTGAAACAACTGTGTACAAAAGAAGGATTCGGCATTTTTAACTCATTCTGTTTTTCAAATATTTACTCTTACAAAATCGCTTAGCACTAAGAAGTCCATGTTGTCCTTTGAAATCAATGAAGTTGGGCAGGCACATCTGGTGACAGAATTAGACTCTACTTTTTGTTTTCCTCTTAATTCTTCAATAACAAGAATTGCCAGACATAGTATTTAAGAAAAAACAAAACCCCTGTCATATTTGAATTTAAATGAATCATTTTGACTTAGATTTTTATTTTTCATATTACAGTATTATGGTTGCTTATCTTTCTTTTTTTTCCTTTTTTTTTTTTTTTTTTTTTAGTAATATCAACAACTTTAACTGATGCCAAATTATGTATTTATATCACAGATCAGGCTGCAAATTCATTCTTTTCCAGAGAGGCAGAAAGATCATGTAAAACTGGTGACCACATGTTGACAGGCTGCATGATTTAACAAAACCAGAGGCAATCATTTAGAAGAAAAATGTTTTATTTTCTGCCAGCAGAGTATAATGGAGAGAAATTGGTTGGTATTATTTTTAAAAATTGCTCAAATCACTGTAGTTAGTATAAAATTGTCTCTGGAACTATTTCCTGTAAGTTAACCAGACATATGATTGTATCCTTTCTCTTTTGAATACTGAAGCTCACATTTCATCTGTCTTGTGTAGAGTCTGTCAGGTATAATAGCTCTTTGTGATGGTTGCTTCTTTTCTTTTCTGTAGCTAAAACCCTCACCCACAAACCTTAAGCAATTGCTAGTTTTAAGCATCACTCAGTAGCTATTACTAGCAGTCTAGCAGTCACTGCACCTCTTTCCTCTTCTGATGAGCTTGTACATCTATCAGCAGGTAAGATCCAAGATTAACAATCAGTGTTTAGGGGTCTAAATTTTCTTGACTCCAAAGTATTTCTAGTTTACCTGACTGACATTATCCCAGTGAGGACAGGTTTTGAATACAGCAATGTGGCATTTTCAAACACAGCATTTGGATCATATTTTCACTAGGAGCAGGGTTTGCCAGAATCGTTTGTTCTGAAAATCATACCTTAATATTATTGAGCATCTCTGTGAATAATGACTTTTGGGGATTATCTCAAGAATTTATCATTTTGCAGAATGTTTCTTTTTGTTTCTGCGTTTAGCCATTTTTTACCAAAAGGTGTAAAAGAAATTTACTGAAGTGGTGTAAAAGAAATTCTTGCCTGCTTGTGATTCCTATATCCATCAGAAATAAAATAGATAAATGATTGCAGAAGCTCAGCCTAGATTCAACTGAGAAAATTCTACATGCCTGAGAGAAAATATGTTGTTTTCTCATATTAATAAATTAGAATTTTTTATCTCATTTTACATGCTTTATAGCTTATGGAACTTATCAGAACTGTTTCCATTTCTGCAACATAAAAACCATGACTGGCCAAGAATAACACAGGGAGAAACACACAACTGACATTGTAGTTCAAAGCTGTATCTTAGTGTCTCTTTCTTCTGTGGACGCGAAATGGAAAGATTTAAGTTTTTTATGAGTAGTAGCAGAACACTGTAACCCAGTATAATACTGTTTTAGATATGGAGTAAAATGATCTTTAAATGTATCGGCTGAAATATTGAACATGGAAATGATGATTGATGCTGCTGCATTCAGTGTTGAAATCTCTTAGGTTTCTTTATGTTAAAAAAAAAAAGAGACTGCAAAAATGAGTACTGGAAAACATACAATGACTCAGTTTGTTTAATCAATCTAGTATCTTGTCAAAGGGAAGGTTAAGAAGGTGACTTGATCATGGACCATAATTAGCCAGGCAGGAAGAAGATAGCATATATTTGGAGTTTCTTTTGTTTAGTGGACAAAAGAATTGCAAGATTCAGTGACTGAAAGCTGAACTCAGCAAAGTTGAAATTGGAAAAAAAGATACAAAATGTTAATGGTGAGGCTAATTTAAACAGTGCAGCTGCTTAGCAGTAGAAATTCTTGACATCTTGGAGTTTTCAGATTAGGATTGATACTTTTGCAAAAGAAACCAGAATTACAGGGTAATGCTGTATGGCCTGCCTCATGTTAAAGATGGTTCGTAGATAATCATGATATTCCTCTCTGATCTAGACCTGTATTACTTTGCAGGAAGGTGTTTTATCTGCTGGGTAATTAAGAGGTCATTCAAGGCAGGGAGCTCTTCAGAAGAGGCCCTTGCCTCTGCATTGTGCATTGTTTTGTGGTTTGGTGTCTCTCACATTTCTTACCTCTATGAATGGTTGATACTTTTTGAGGAATTGTTTTAGCAAGGACTTTTACTACGAGATTGAGGGCTAACCATGGCAGCTGCTGGACAGTTTTTCAGAGCCCTGGTAATTTTAATGCCTTTGATGCAATCTGATGGATTTAGGATATTGTTAAACTTGCTGGTAGTTGAATATTGTTAAAGAAGATAAGCATTACTTAGAACATGAGACTTATGTCAACTGTTAAAGCTCTGAGGCTTTTGTCTAAGTGTTATTTTTTAAAGTTCAAGGATTGTAATTGATGAACGTGTTTTAAGGAAATGTTTTGGCATATCACTGCTTTGGTCAAAAATGCATGTGTCATCAGGTCTACTCTAACTAATTAAAGTGGTCTCTGAGGAGAATTGGGTTTTGCTGTACCATATCTGAAACCATTGTTTAGAAATTGAATCTTGGGTCTGCTGCAAGTGCCTGAAAATTAAAATACATAGTGACATACCTCCAGCACAGCAGTTACCAGTGCACTCGACCCTTGGGTCGAGTGCATAACCTTTGACAGCAGACTCTTCTTGGCACTTCAGGAAACACTTAGCCAAATCATGTGTGTGGCCAGTACTGGTATCTGTAAAGGGAACAAAGAGAAAATTCTTCTGCAAGCAATTGGGTTTCATGTTTCCAACAGTAAACTAACAATATCTTTTTTTGTATGAACTTTTTGCCCTTCACCAGTGTATGTGGCACTTAGAGTTGTTCCTTGTCCCAGAGCATTAAATGGAAAGTAAATGTAATCGTTCTGCAAGGGAAGTCGGTGAAGGCTGTAGCCTGTCCTGGAATATGTTAGGAGTAATAAAAGCTAAGTCATTGGTAGTATAGGTGAGAGAGATGCCTGCTTGTGAAAATGTTGCAGTCTTGTGCTCTACTGACACAAATTTTTACTAAACTGATCAGGGTTCAAGCAAGGGGGGTAAAAGTGAAAGGCCTTGAAGCTTAATCATACTCTACTGACTCAATGGTTCAGCAGCTAACACTGAACCTTGGAGAGTGAATCTCATGCTTCTGGGAAAACAGGCTTGAATAGATCCACCAGTCAGCTTTTGGAGGCTCTACAGTCTTCTAAGAATTCAGCGTAAAAATTTTGTATGCACTAGTTTTCGTTTTGAAAAGTCAATAAAGGTATCTATACCACCATCCAGGTCAACTGTTGCTTGTGTTTGTATTTTTTGGGGTTTTTAAAGATGTGCTTGGACATATTTTAAAACTAGGTAGCTTGAGTGTTGATGGCAATGTAATCTCTGTCAGTACTATTTTTATCACAGAAAACATGCAGGGAATGGAGGCTGACAGTGGTCCTGTAGCTCACTGACTGTCCTGTTGAAGTTATATTTTTTCATCTTTCAGATAGCTCAGCTGTGACTCTGAACTGGAATAGCTTCTTTGGACTGCAGTGCCCGTGTATCCCATATCCCTTCAACACTTCATGTAAAGCCTTGCAAGGATTCCCATGAGGAGGGTTCAAAACTACAACTTGTGTGTGTTCTGCATAGACCTATCAGTGTACACATAACTTTTAGATGGGAAGGAGAGAATAAGGAGATGATGAGGATGATAATTGTAAGAGAGATAAAGGAGATGAGGAGATAAAGGCTAAAGAGAATGATATTTTCTTCAGAAAGGGTCTTAGTATTGTAGTAATCAAGAACACACCACTAAGAGATTATTTATGTGGCAACAGTGAAAGAGTGAGATTGGAATTCTTACCTTCTTTTCTTGGCTCGGGGAACTCAATTGAAGCAGATAGTTACAGACAGCACAGCCAACTCTAACAAAATCCCTGTTTTGGTCATCTATAAAGAGCAAACTCGAGTTGCCTCAAGGCATTGTTGTTCTCTTAGGCCTTTTGGCAGCAGTAAAACTTAACGGTATAGATAAACTACCTGGTGTGAACACAACTTTTATAAAAATACCAAACAAAAATATATTCACCCGTGCTGCTGTTTATTTCAGAGCTACCACTGGTAAAATAATCCTATGGAAAATAACGGCTATAGCTGATACAAATGTTCCAGCAAAGATTTCTGCAATGGCTCTAACATAGGTGAGGAAAATAACAGCTATTAATTCAGAAGCAGATAAAAAACTCTAACCCGCAGTGTTCCTTCTTAAAGACAGTACTCACTAAAGGAGTATAATCAGAATTTGGATAGTTTTTGTTCACTTCAGAGAGATTCATTTATATAGTAGCTTATAGTTAGGCCAAAATGTAAATCTCATATTTAAAGTGCAGGATGCTGTATAGCATTTCTAGTGTTGCATATGAGATAGCATATGTGGAGAACCTGGGCTGAAGCTAGCTGGCTTTGCAGTTGAAAGTGCTATGTGTACTTTGAATGGGCAGATGTGACACCCAGTTGACACTGTGTCTCTCTTGTCCTCTTGTTTTCCCCACATCACCTAATGAGTGTAGTTCTTCATACCTTAATGTGATTGCTGTCATTCAGGGCTACAGTCAAAATCTGGCAACAGAGTTACCTGCTCGCTCTTTGGTTACCCATAGAATTCTACAATAAATTTGCACTTTTCTTCTTAATGCTGGATAAATTGCTTCTTTACATATGTGGCAATATATTCTTCTGTCACATAAGTCTTGCTGCTGTTAATTGGAATTGCTTATGCTCATTGAGGGAGGAATACTTTTCATCCTGTTTTGAAAGAAAATCTGTAATCTTGAATTTGTTTCCAAACTTCAGTCATGAGGAGAGCAGTGCAGGAAATTGCTGCTGTTCCACCAAATTAGCTTCTCAGATATCCTTTTAATTGGAGACCATAACTCAGATTCTAAGTATTTTAGGAAGCTGAACAGTACAAATTGAAATACAGATATTTCCAGTAAGGGCTCAGTTCAAAGAAAGCTTTTATACACAGATGAGTCTGCTAACAAATAGCATGTCATATGATAATGAGACCATGTTTTCTTGCACAGTTTCACATTTCCTAACTGCACTGCTGTGAAATAAGTGGAGTGTTTATCTACTCTCTCTTAAACTGACAAATCTCTGCTAGGGATGAGTGTGTCCACTACAGACAGAACATAGGTATTAAAAAAAAAGTCTAAACTCTCAATCAGAAATACATCACTTCCAAATGCAATGTATCACGCTAGTTCAGAACATTCATTTCCGCCAAAGTATTCTGTTTTTAATGTAAAGAATTCGATTTATGTTTAAGAACAAGCAAACTATAGTACTTTGACAGCCGTTCACACTTAATTTCTTTGCATTAAACCAACAGCATTCTTTTCCACAAACATCCATTGTTAGGACAATGCTCTCAGACGGAATTTATGAGAAATGGAATTATGTTACCAAGGAGATAGCATTTACTATAATGAAGAGTAGATCCTAGAAAATGGCCCCTTTTACAGCAGCTCAGAACAGAGCCACAAAAGCAATTGATTGGTCTTGGCATTTAGTCTTATATCAGCTGTGTCATCCATAGCTTCAGGAGTGAGAACACTAATCTGAAGTGACATTTCTGTTCTGGCGGGCTTTTCTGCCCTGATGAAAGCAATTACTTCATTCCTAAATGATAATTTGCAGGAGTTTCAACCACTTTAATTGATAATTTTTTGTTCTGAGAAGTTCAATTGTGAAGTGATTAGCTGATTTGGTAAATAGAAATTTAAGGTGTGAAATGTACAAGTTGCTCCAAGGTAAAATGCTGTTTATTGGGTGCTGCAAAATTGCTTGATAAAACTGAGGTTTCTCCATTATCAGGAGGCTGGCAATTTCTTAGTTCAACATAGGAAGAAAAAAAAAAAGTGGTGTTCTAGTTGTACAATTTGGATTTGAACTAGTGTATCACAGCTCACTTAATGGTTTCTATATCAAGGTGTACATTAGTTTAAAAGATTGTGCAGGATGGTATGTTTGTAATGCTTAAAAAAACATGCTATGTTCTTATTATTATGTTTTAATGACTCCCTTTGGAAGTAAATCCTGTTATTTAAACAGTTCAGCAAAGTTACTTATTGGTGATAAAACATTCAGTTTAATGATTAGTTCAAGCATACACAAACCATTTCTTTGAACCATGTTTATATATTTAAAATAAAAGGATCTTCTTCTGTGAGACCACAACCCCTACAACTCAAGGCTTACTGATATAATAAAAAGCTTGGCTTAATGTAGGTATTATTTTTTATAAGCTTTGCAGTAATTGCTAAAGCACTTTTGGCAAAATAATTTTTTTCTTTCTACAAGGAAAAGAAAGGTTTTAATAGAAATCAGTTCTGTCATATTTCTCTATACGGTGAAAAAATAATGGTCATTTCATGTGTTAAATGAGAAATATAAAGCAAAAATGAAGGTCAAACTGATTTAGCACATCAAACAGTCTTTGTCAGCCAAGCTTAATATATCCTGAGTTTGTGGAACAAATGAAATTTTGCTGCTATGTTACACTTTGCTTCCAAACAACCATTACAACTGGTTTTATATATTGTGTGAGCATCAGACCATCAAACAGTGCATCTTTACTGACGTGTTGCTGCAGTGATGATCTACAGCAGCAATCTGCCATTTATATAAGGGCAAAATGTGCATCTATATTTAGTTGTGAAATTGGCCTATTATACTCTTGATGTTTACAGAGGCTAACATAAATTAATGATGACAGCTATGAGCAGTGCATTAGTTAAGCAGCAGAGCTTTTACCTTGAACTTGAAGGTTCCAGCTTTAACTTCCAGCATATACTATACAGCTTTCTTCACACATTAAAGAAAGTCTCAAAACATTATTTTTTCTTAGACAGCATTAAATGGCTTTAATTTCTGGACTAGGTCCTTGATGATAATATCAGATAATTTACCTTCTTTGCAAATTCTTGCCTGTAAGAATGGTGATTTTTATGATGGGGCAAAAATACGCTCCCCTGAAAAGTGTTCAGTCATTGAAAAGGTCTGATTTTACTGACTTGGAACTTAGTCAGATGTTAGATATCCTTTGTCTGATAAAAAGAGCAGTTTGAGCAGGCAGTCTGCCTCACTTGGTTATGTACTGCACTTTCACCTGAAAGTCTCTTCATGCAGCTCGTGTCAGAGCAAGTATAGGCACTGTGGTAACTATAGATTCCAGTTAACTATGACCACAGATCTGACAAGTATCTAGGTGTTCAAAGGTTCGCAAGTTAAAATGATGAAGTCTTTGATGAATTTTTGATGGATGAATTTTTAACGCAAGTCGACCTTTCTCCTTTGAGGCTGCATGCTAGATTAATTGATAAATAGTGAGACTGAGCAATGTTCGGATCTCCTAAGCAAACAAGTAGAAAAATCCATAAAAATCTGCAGTCTGGCTTCTCAGATCTACTTAAAAAGAAAGAAGGTAAAATTTAATGTGGCTTTTGATTTTGGAGGTTTTCCCCTCACAAAAGTAGTGTCCTTTTTTTAGACATTGTAACTGTTATTATTAGTCTTGAAGTTCTTGTACTCTCAGTTCAGAAACAATTATTGTGAAAAGAAAATCTACGAATGGGACAGCAGAAAGAACAAAAAACAGCAAAGAAAGGGAGAAAATATGAAGTCAAAAATTTGTCTCAAAAGAAAAGAAATCCCCAAAGATAGCAAAATGTAGTGTAGAAATTAGAGGTAAACATATTAACATACTTTCATTATCAATTTTTCAGAACTAATTGAATTAGTCTTAGAAGGTTGAGTGTGGATTTTTTCTTCTTTTAATTTACATCTACAGGAGCATTAGTTCTCTTGCTTCATTCTTTTATATTTTGGATCTACTATACTGAAAAAAATATCCAGTTTCATGCATATTTGTGAACTCTCTAGAGCATAACCTTTAGAAAAACAGAAAGTACAACAAAAAAAAAAATTGATAATAGCAAGCCTTAGGCTCATGCTACCACCAGTGGTGATGTTTGACTTCCAAAACTGGTCTTTATAACTGTAATATGTGCAATTATGAAGTGCAGGTTGGTCTCCTTTACTTCCTTCATCTTTCCTACAGTCTAAATAATTTTTTTAGAGTCTAAAAATGTGCACTGCTGTTCAGATTAATATCCACTTGGACTGAACAGTGTTTCTGAGATGCCACTATTAACTTTTGAAAAGAGATCAGGAATAAGAAGAGTCATGTAGAAGTAAAATCAATAAATATTCCAAATAATTGGGTTACTTAAATAATGATGCTATTCCCTTCTTTGAACTTCTAATGAAGTTTAATTGTTCCACAATGTCAGTGAAATTAGAAAAGATTTTTATATGACAGAGCAGAACATGGCTTATGGGTGGCCACCTATAGATAGAGCAGGACATTATCTTAATGAATTGCCCAGGCATTAAAAGTCAGATTTTAAATGTACTTGTTTTAAATGGACCTAACTGCCCTCATTGTTTTCACTGGTCAGCTTGAAGCCCCAGAAAAGATTCTGAAGGCTGTGGCTTTGAGGGAACAGGTAATCAATTATTCCTGTAATAGATCAGAATGGATAAACATTTGTATCAAATATTCATAATAATCCACTACATTGTATGATATAAATACATAAATTATGTAAATAGGTTATTAATAACAGAGGAAGGGACCTAAAGTTGATTTAAATACAAAAATATCTAAAGTATAGTAATATTATGTCACATCATATTAGTGTGGAACAAAGTAAGAAAAAAAGAGGATCTTTCCAGTGTTACTCATTTAGAATTGTGCAAATTCACAACTATGGACTCAGGAGCAGCATAAATTTATTGCTTTATGTAATATTATAACTATGCTCACTAGCAAGTAAGCCTGCTTGTGTTCTTTATATTGGGAAAGACTATACACAAAGGAACATACATAATTTAAAGTCTCTTTCAGAGAGCTGAATGGGCTGGATCACTTTTCTCCAAATTTTTTAGTAGCAGATTCATTGTGCACTCTTAATGTTGCATAGCCTTTCCTTATATCTGATTTCTTTTCTGTGAAATGGTTGTAACATTCATCTGACTTTGTCCTTCAGAGAGTTGGATACTGTTTATAGCAGACCTTTAGATCCTTGACTTTAAAAGACTAGACTAATAGAGAAATATACACAGAGACACATTGCTTCATTCTCTGTAAAGCCTGTTATAAACATTATTAGATATTGAGTGTTATTTGTATACTATATCTGGAGTTGCTGCTACTAATCCACATTGTTAGGGGCTTAAGACATTCACAAGTGCTCAGTAACACCTGGGTTAACAAGTATGAAAATGTTTAGTATATAAGAAAAAGTGCTCTGTTTCTGGTATACTTTTGCATTTCTAAAATTTCTGCTGAAATCAGGGAGGATTTCAATGCCATTCTCAAAAATACTGTGCACACTTTGTGACAGTTTGCCATACTTCTCTGCTTGTGAAGCAGAAAAGTGAATGGAAATGCGCTTGTGAATGGAAATGAGCAGTAACTATGAAAGCACAACAGATAAGCTGTCCATTGGCTCAAGCCACTATATCTCGAGTTCAGCAGTCCATCTGTCCCTAAAACCTTGTTTTATGGCTGCTGCTTCCAATGCAATCTCTGTTTGTGACAAGTCCGACAAAGGTACCATAAATTGCAGCTGTGCTGTTGTGCGGGGCTGGGCAGAGGGAGGCCGATGTTCTGAGAAGCTCTGCTTGGGGGGTCTCGCCTGCATCAAGTTTAAGGGAACAGTGTAGGTGTAATGTAAATGTGAGCTGCCTTTCTAAAACTGGGCAAGTCTGCGAACTACTGCTTTCCAAGCTGTATTTTGAAATTGCAAGTAAAAATTATTTGTAACTGCAACCATTTCCCTGTTTTCATTCAAAATGCAAATTCACATAATTAAATTATTTCACAGATTTTTCCTGCTGAAATTGAGGCACGGAAGTGGGGTATTGTAATGACCCTGAGATTAGGTCAGTTGGTTAGAGCATGGTGCTAATAACAACCAACATCACAAACCCCATCCCCAGCTAGGCCATTCAGTTGGATTTGAGGATCCTTGTGGGTCACTTCCAGCTCAGAATATTCTGTGATTCTGTGAACATATGCTAAAAATCCCTTGTCTAGGTCAGTATATCTGTTGATATGCCATAACATGTTTGATTGCCATTAAATACTACAAAAATTAGGATCTGTGATTGTCCCACTTTTAAAGTGACAGATGTCAATTGGTCAGGCATGTGAAGATTGTGGGTGTGCACACAGATGCATGTATATGCTTATGAATGTAAAGTATATAAAATTATGTGAAATAAAATATGGAGTAGGTTAAGCTTGGAATGACCACAAGCACAATGAAATCACAAGTGAATTACGAGTACCAATAAAACTTTATGCAACACCATATTATCATGTCTTCTGCATCTGCCGTTTCTTCAATAGAAAATCTACTTTAGAAATGTCATGTATACCATTTTAGAATTATATGGTAGTATTTCTTGTACCCTTTCATCTGTAAAAGCCAGACCAACCTTTATATCAGTCCATCTGGAAAGGTCTTAAAAGGAAAAAAAAAATATATTTTAGAAACCATATCTAAAATATCATTAGTTTTCAAGCCATTAAATAGCCTGTTTATATGGTCCTGCTTCTCAGAATTATCAGGAGCTATCAGCTGTAAAACTCTTTGTCTTCTTTAGAGGACTCTGTATATGGGAATTCTATGAGCAGTGTCTTAAGGGAATGCATGAAGTTTTACCATTGTATGACAACATCATCTCTTTACATTGTACCCTGATGCACCCTGATCCAATTGTCTTGGCTTCTATCCCCTCTCCACAGGAGGCAAAGAGGGAGCAATATTTATTTTCCACTATTACTCTCTTCTTGGTACTGTGGCTATTATATGTAGATTTGATTGACTGCTGGGGGATCTTCTCTGTCATATGAGAACTCTTAAACATGTGATGCTTGCTTTCTTGGTGCTTTCTGACTGTTTTTGAAACCCACTTAGTAAACATGCGTATAGTTTCCAACACTTTAATTTTTCTTCTTAGCAGAAGAGGCTGTGTATTTCTGGTTTTGGAGCCTGATACTTAACTAATTAATTTATGTTCCAAGAACCACCTCTAGTTCCAGGTGTCATGTGACAGGAACCAAAAAGAATTTTGGTCCTGTTTCTGCATCACTGTTTTTTGTTGGGAGCTTCACACTCCTCTTTTCTAGCATCCTCTTGGGATTATTAGTGTCAGTACTTTGCTTTATTAAGAGCATCTGACAATGAAGCTGATGTTGCCTAACAGAATCACAGGTGCCAGAAAGGATTAACAGCCATGTTTAGGTTGTATCTAATGAATTCCTGCATCCTGCTGAGGAAATCATTGCTCCCAAATTAAGGATCCATTTTATCAGCATAACTGCAGTGTCCAACAGCACGGTATATTTCCCTAGTGGAATTACATGGAGTAGAAATTAGGACTTGTGTGCACATATCCTCAGACACTCTTTCTTAATTTAGCTTAATGGCACTGGTGCCAAGAGAAGAGTGCTCCAAGTTACAAATTCCTTGACTTGATTCATGGGGTGCCATGAAGCTTCCAGAAATGACAATATAACAAATTGTTGGGAGAAAAAGTGAGTTATTCTCAATACTGTTTCTCAGTAGTTTATTTTGTTTATTGTGTCAGCTCCCCATCCCTTCTATTTTTTTTTTGTTGTGTAAGTTTGAATAACCATAATTATTCTGTTTGCTGACACAGGTAGCCTCACTTTTCAGTTTAACTGACTTCCATTGCAAACTGTTGCTGATACAGTAATGTTTTACATAAGTTTACATTCCAGTATATTATTCAATAGTTTCAGCAATCTCCTGAAGCCTCTATAGGACTTGTAAACTGTGGATTTTTAGACTATGGTGTTCCTAAGGAATATTCTATCACCACTCAATTTCAAACATTTTTCAGTTTCAGAAGTTGCTGAGATGTGTAATTTTTCTGATTTGTGTTACTAGGGTTCTTTAACAATCTCCCATCTTACATAGGGATATAATGAAGTGCTTTGGGAAGAATGTGTGGACCTCTTGGTGCAGACTTTCAGAACAGATCTATAATCTCAGTTCTTTTACTAACTTGATTTGGGGACTTGAATTTTCAGGTTTGGCTTCTGGGAAAAAAAAGGTGATGACAGGCAGAAAAGGCCATGTCTTGTGCTATGAAATTGAGCTTTCAGTTGGAAGCAATTGTGCAGAGACATTTTCCTGCCTTTTCCTTGTGCTGCTGTTGTATATATTTAACTTGTAGAGGGCGTACTACTTCCTTGGAATTAATTGGACAGTTCATACCTCACAGAGTTTTAATTCCCATATGTCTGTGTATGCATCAAATACTTTTATCTCTTGTATTTAATGCACCTTTTGGGGGATATCCATGATGGTAGATATCTAAAATTTGAAATTCAAGAGAGGTGCATCTACAATGAGTATTGTGAAATCTTATTTTTCAGGTACTTTTTTCCTAGAATATAATTTACAAATCAAGGTGCTAGCATTCTGTATAGAGTTTATAAAACCAAGTATGTACTTTATCATTCAGTAGGATTCTGTATCTTTGTCTGTGGGTAAGGATGTCCTGTTTCCTCCTGTATCTTTATCTCACCATTTCTATTTCCTAGCCAGATTTTCTTTTAAAATATAATTGCTATTGGTGTGGAATTGTGTAGGGAATGTAACATGTTAACCATACTAAGGGAACTGTCATGGAGTGATTTCATATGTGTGTTAAGGGCCCAGCTTATATGCCGTACCAAGTTTGAAGTGGCAGAGATGGCTACAAAAATGCAGGGGGTTATGAATATTAAAGCAAGAGAAACTCTTCATTTTATTCCCAAGTTAGAAAAACAGGTAAATAGAGCTCTTAGCTTCATGGTGTTTTATCTGCATGCCTTAATTCTACTGATTTGCTTCATATGTCAGAGTGCTTTTGTAGATCTTGTCATTATGGCTTTCTTGTTGATAAATCCAAGGTTTCAGGAAGGGTTGTGGAAGCTGGAGAGAAGCATTTGTTATTCCATTATACACTGGTTGTATTCTAGGTCTGTGGTAAAACAACTACTAGCTAATAGAATTGTGGCTTGAACTTCACATTAATAGGTAAACAAATGAAGCAAAGGAAAGATAGACCCTTAATGAGATATAAGAACGGTTTCTACTCACCTTGCACAGTGATGGGCTGACACCAGCCCCAGCATCAGCACCAGCCTGTGTCCATCAAGGCAAATGAACTGCAAAGCTTATAATATGCTGAGTTGAACACTTTGCTCTGTGTGAAAAAACCAAAAAAAGCCCCCAGGTGTTAACCGCTGTCATCTCACTGCTTCCAGAAGTTTTACACCAATTTAACAAAGGGCACAGGAGTAAAATTAGAGTTATCTTTGTGTGTCTGTATTGGCAGTAGCAAATGATACACTGATGAAACAGGACTGACTGAATGAATGCATTTCCAACAGCTCAATGTAAAGCAGAAGATCCTTTCTGATCAAAAAGTTGTCAATCTGCCATATATGTGGTAGTGAATTACAATCAGAAATTTGAATCACATAACTGTATTAACAGCTTTCTCACCCCACTGACAAAGGTTACCACTTCCACTGCAAAGACAGTTGAACAACTCCTAAAGAACAGCTTCATGAAACACAGGAATTTTTCCATTATTACACCAGACTTACACTTCTGTGTCTCAGCAGTTAGTGTACAACCTGTTTGGCCATCTTGGCTGTGCTATAGCTCCTGTCAGAGGTGGCAAACACTTGAATAATCTGCTTTTAATCTTCTTCCAAGAGTTGGAATTTGACAAAAATCAAGGCAAAATTGGCTTACAGTGAGTCAGGAGAAGCAATGGCACCTAGACAGATAAACCCCAGATGTACACAGTATGCTTGGGGTTTTTTTTCATGAGACTGGCAGCAGACAAAGGCAGGCTAAAAAGGAAATGGCTAAAGTGATTTAAGAATAGTTACATAATATGTTGACTACCAGTGAAACTCATATATTGTTGTTAGTTTCAGTCATTCAAGTGTGAAGTGCAATTTTATATATCTGGAATTCTGTAGATCCATATGCAACAGCACTTCAAAAGTGTGGTCATCTGAAGAGAACACCAGCAGTGAAAAAGTAAATTGGTTGAATGTGACAGAGCACTAATACTGATGAATGTCCTACTTTCTTTCTTTTCTTTCAGTTTACAAGCTTTGAGGAAGGAAAAGTCCCGAGATGCTGCTCGCTCTCGCCGGGGAAAGGAGAATTTTGAATTCTATGAGTTGGCAAAATTGTTGCCGCTGCCTGCAGCCATTACCAGCCAGCTTGACAAGGCCTCCATCATCCGACTTACAATTAGCTATCTGAAAATGAGGGACTTTGCTAATCAAGGTGATCCTCCATGGAACTTGAGGATGGAAGGACCTCCACCTAATACATCAGTAAAAGGTATGGAGTAAATATTTTTGTGTGCTGTAGACTATGGCAGCATTTAATAACCTCTAAATTGAAATTTTTACCTTCATCCTTTCTTCTTTCCCTGCATATCAAATCCTTTAAAGGGATTCAAATATGGAAATCTGAGGTCTGCATGAGAAAGACACCATGTGAAGGTGAAATAAACCTCTTATTTCAATTATTTTTTATTTAACAACGAACCTATGGTGTAACTATTACAGCTGTAAGTCTTCTGGGTGGTGTAGACTAAATTCTTTCAAATTATTTACCTGTTATTGTATTATTTTGTTTTAGTATTTTATATAAGTATATGTGTGAGAGGAAAATGGCATTATTCCTTGGTTTGAGAACTCAGTCTCTTAATTTTCTGTATACCTTAAATGTAGAATCACATATTATACCTTAAATGTAGAATCACATATTTCTGAAGTTTGAAAGCATCACATCCAAATACTTTTCAGCTGAGAGACTAGGATATTATTTATCCTCTTGTAATGTCCACAGAAATTATTTTGACTTCTGAGCCAGTAGGCATTTATCAACAAAATAAATTATTATTGTACTAAATGCTCTCTTTTAATGCTCAAACAAGCAGTTGGGGAGCAACAGCAATGTTTTAGATGTGAATTGCCACAAACTAGAGGCTGTGTGCATGTTGTTCCTTAATAGTCTTTCCAATGACCTTTTAAAGTGGACTTTTTTTGGTAATCTATTATTTTTTTCAACTAATTCTACCTATCTGGATGTGATCTCTGTCTGATAAGTATTTTATATTAGGGACTAAGTTGCAGTAACAGAAATCAGGATTACCAAACCTGGGATTTCTGGATGTCCTGGCTTTGACAGCACAGAATACTCCTTTATTTTAGCTACTGATCTCACGTTGTGAAGGAAACATATATATGGAAGAGGTATATGAGATTTGAGCACTTCACGTTTTTTCCACAAGTTATGAACTATAAACTCTTAATCTACACTAAACTAGATAGAATGTATATAGCATGAGGCAAACAAAGAAGCCACCTTTTAAGGGTTGAGGGAGGAGGTAGAAATAGAATCTTATTTATCAGCCCACAGCTGTCAATGAAGGGTTACTTGTATTGATGGTGCAAAGGGCTTTAACCTGCTCTTCCATTTAAAGGAAGTGATATTATTTAAGGAAAGTTAAAATTTTCAATGGATGGAGAGAGGTATGGAGGGCAAAAACCAATGCACATTCAGACTGAGGATTTGGTAGCTGGACATAGTTCCATCATTTCATATATTTAATTTATATTATCTGCCTCGTCATATATAATTCTCACAGAGATAAAAAAAAAAAGCAATAATTACATCATCCAGGACATGAGTGTAACTTGGTTCATTAGGCTTCTGATATAAAATGCAAATGTTCCCTATTTTTTACAGGATGAGAGTTTGTTCTCAGGCAATTAAACATTTTTTCAAGGTAGATGTAAAGTGGACTCTGCTGTACAATCTATGATCTGTTTGTGCTTCTACAAGCTGTCCCATGTAACTGAAACTCTGAGCTCTGCCAGTCTCTGTATATTTTTAGAGTATCTGGGATCTGTTTTTCATTATCCTTTTCTACAATATACCTGAATACCGAATCTTCCTTCTTGTGCAAAGATTCTTATGAAGAAGATAATTTTAAGGAAGAACAAAATCTTATTCTTAGACAACAACAGCAAGAATCTGATCTAGATTAATGTTTCTCCCTAAAACAGAGCTGGGTAAACATTTAATGTCTGTTTACGCTATCTGATATAATAACCCTGCCCCTATAGCCATCCAGTGCTATGTTTCTCATTCCTTTAGGTTCAAGGGGTGTGGGGGCTCAGGAAGGGGTTTGACTTTTTTTTTTTCTCCTGTTTGGGTGTTTAGCTTAATGCTAAGTAGGATTGTATTATTTATGTGTCAGTATATTGAAACAATGCTTGATGAAAGTGTGTTTCATTGTATAAGAATTCCCCATAAGCAGCTTTAACTATATAGTACAGGTATATTTTATGACTTCACCAGTTCTCCTTACACAGAAAGCTGTTAACACATTCTGTTGAAACATTCATGAAATTACATCCAAAAAATTCAGTTTCATTTATTAAGGTTGCTTTTTGCTGCCCTTGAAGAAGTTCATATGTATAAACAAGCTCACATAAATAGCTTGCAGGTTCACGTGACATATGGATGATAAACCTACAATAAAACACTAGACATTATACTTTGTATGTGCACAAGCAATCGTCTGAATAGACTTAAAATTATTTTGGAAATTATTTGAGAGGTACTTACATCGAATAGGCAACTGCTATTTTTTTTTTTCTTCCACCAAATGTGTTGGCCTGCTTGTGATAATCATTCGTTTTAAAAGCTTGGTTTTAAATTTTTCCCCCAGTACTGTACAGCAATTTAATAATTTTAATTTAGTGTTTTGGGAAGGTCCTTTACTCTGCCCTATGTTTATCACAGCTTTTCTTAGAAGTCTGTAAAGGCTGATGAGTTTGTTTTCTTATGCCTATTGTGTAGTGATCACTACAAGTTGTGCTGGCAAATGAGTGCTCAGGTAACTCTATATAATATTTTCAGAGTCAATTACTTCATGGAAATATCTTGAGCAATTGGAAAGAAGCAGATAGTTTTCTCCATTATTTCATAAATATCTGTATTGTTATAATACAGATCAAATCTGCAATGAACATTATGCATTATTCAAGAAATGACCAGGCATTCTCAGCAGTGTTTCAGCTAAATAACTGATGATTGTAACCTTTAAAGAAATCTCATTGTGGTGACTATTGGTAAATCATTTCTCCATTCATAGTAATCTTTATTTAGAGGCGATCTAAAAACCATTATATCTTTTATTAATCTTAAAAGCAATAGCCAATGATTTGACATTTGCTAAAAATGGAAAAAATTTCCATCCTCTAATACAGCAAACTTCAGTCATTTTTCTTTTGGTACATTGTCTAAGGCTTTCTGTTTGTAGGAAATCTCAGTCCTTATAAACAAACACACACACAACTTACAGCAGATAAGTATATAGACAGTTCTTAAAGACTGTGTGATTCTATATGGAAGAAAATAATCAAGATGTTACTTATAGTCAGTAGGAATAAAATTTCCAGTCTTTGATAGTACATACAATGTGTTATCAATAACAATACTATTCTCCTGGGTTTCCATCCTTTCAAAAGTCTTTCTTCCAGTTCTGAGGTATGTTCTGAGGACAACAGTAAATGAGCTGCTTACCAATTTTTTGAACTAAAATGTGAGTTTCCTGAAAGTTGTCTGGAAATAGAAGTATTTTCATTGTATTTACTGTGTGTTCTGGCAGAAAGTGGTCACATGGAACTTGAAATACTCTTGTGAGTTTTGATACTAGGCCCGTAGTCCTGTTCCAACATCAAACTCTTGTGAGCACCTTTGTATTTTGGAATATTGTCGTCAAATTATTGACTTTAAATTTTATTGCATTTTTAGCACAAACTGTTTCTCAAAGCATTCAAAAATCATGCAAATTTTCATGTTCTTTTCCACTGTATTGTGGGTCCTTTTGCTAAGCCACATGTTTTCCCTTTTTTTTTTCCTTAGCACTGGAAAGAGGAAGGGAGAGGAGGAATTTGAGGCACTGTGATGTTTTCAGTGTGTTGAATGTGTTTGGCTGATTTAAAGTTGTGCTGTGTATTTTGGTTTTGGGCAATCTTTGGGACATTGGTTTTGACTCAGGACCACTGCCATTATAAAAAGAAGGCTCATGATCCTTTGCCTTGAACAGAGTTTCCAGCTTTTACAATTTCTGTTTCTTTTGAAAGAGAAAATAAATCCAGTATTCTGTGCCTAAATGCAAATCTTTGTCCTGGTAATTTGCCATCATGACATTGAAATAGTTATCATATTTTGAGTTTTTTTATTTTCATTGAAGTGAGGTGGTAGTTTCTGGTTTTGGGGATAGAAATGTTTTTGCAAGGCCACAAGTCTTTTTCTGTTGAATGATGTAACATTTGGAAACTAGACTATGTAAGACAACTTTGGATATATCAAGTTAAAAGTGGGCTTATAATTTTTATTTTTCTATGCCAAAACATAACATTTTATGCTACATAAGTAAAGAACCTCTTACTTCTGCTCTAAGAGAAGAGATGCATGAGAGATTGTAGCTGATGAATGAAAAAGGATTTCAGTAAATAGTACTGACTGACTGGTAGGCTGTGTAAAAATGTCACTTTTAGTTTAGCCATCTCTACTTTTAGTGTTCCATGTTCTGAAATTAGGTAGTTTTACACATTTGTATTCTGGAATTAATATATATGAGTAGTAGGAGAAATCAGATTCTCTCAAAAGTATTTGTGTTATATTGAAATATTTCTCATCCAAATTGTTCTTGTTTAACGTAAGGAAATAAAACTGAAAAGTTCCTTGCCGTAAAGCACACAATGTTACTTCAAGTCTGTATTGGTAGAGAGATTTAAAAAAAATGGATAAACACAAGAAGAAAAATTACACTTTAAATTAAAATTGCACGTTTTTCCTTTAAACTAGCATGTTTTTCAAAGGTTCAATTCTCACAATAAACAAAGTATATAAGTCTAAGCTGAAAATGAACTTGATGTCATATCATGTTGCAGGGCTTGGGGTTGAGGAAATAAGTCCAGCACTTTGAATTCTCTGGGAAAGAAAACAAGCAATAATGATAATTGGAAAGTATGGTAATTGTTATCCCAAATGTCAAGTGGAATTACTTTCATTAATTTAGATACCTTTTTCCTAATATTTTTTGTGCTAGATATGTATGCATTTATAAGAGATGAATAAGCTGCTCTCTTCTGCATGACCTCATTGTGGAAACACTTTAAATAACATTGCCTGTTGTTAGCCTTTAATATTTTAAATGGAGTGTTGTCTTCTGAGCAGGAAGTGCAAGATAGTGCAAGCATTTCCCTGCTAAAACCCACAAACCTTCCAGTAAGACCAGTCTTCTGTTCTGGACCCCTACACAATACTGTCTCAGGGAAACCATCTATAAGGGCAAAGTAAGGATTATTTTCTTCCATAGTATTTTTGGTCTAAGGCATTGCTTTTCAAAGTTTGATTTGAAAAACTCAATCGGATGAAACAGGATAATGCAGATGAATTTGTGGCATTCCTTGATACAAAAATGGTCTCCAAATTCAGATCCCTTGTGCAGAATTTCTGCTTTTGTGCTGGAGAATTCAGATAGCCCTGTCATTTATTTCTCCCTGCCTTGCAGGCATTGTTCTTATGAGAATCTGATCCCTATTTATATATAGGCTACTGTTGTGCTCTGACTATGTATCAGTACCAACCGCTGATTGTAAACATGATGTTTATCCATTGTAAACCTGTTTATGTGGCAGTGCAGCCATAGGCACAGGTACCTTAGTCTTCGACCTATTGTGTGAGTTAAAGATGATTAGTTTTTTTTTAATGTAACAGAAACCAAGTGATGAAAATTTCCGGAGGTCAGTGGTAAACCATAAATGTTTTCTATGAGAATTATTGGTGGTTTTCTGGTATGAAAGATATGGGACCCAGAATGAGGTAGCTCAGTTTGAATCTCATTGTCATAGACAAGATAACTGAATATGAGACTGAGTTGGTGGTTGCCTGGTGGCAAGTGATCATGACCTGATTGATTTCAAATTTACAAATGGGGGAGGGTGTCAACAAATATGCTTAGTGCATTTCAGGGACTGTTTGCCTAGTGGGGAAACTGAGGGATGAAACTTATCATGAAGAAAAATTTTGATGAAGAAAAATAGAATAAAAGTTAGAACTAGAACCCCTAAGACTAGAACTCCTAAAGAAAAAAAAAAAAGGAATTCTAATTTCCTATGCACCTGAAAACTCTAAAACTGTGTCCTTTTCCGGAGGACAGTAAAATAATTAACTTGAAAAAATATGTATGTGTATTTATAAAGAACTTACATAATTAAAGGGGAATATATAGAAAGATAAACTGCAATGTCTAAGGTGCAGAATATTGGCAAAGACAAGTAGAGACATTAAGAAAAAAATCTAATGGGATTAGAAAAATTCAGGAAAGAATGGGTTTTATGTGTATTAAAAGTGTTAAATAATTCTGGCAACAGTAGAATCTTTAGCAGTAAGGTAAAATAAAACTTCTAATGATGCAGAAAAGGTAGAAGAGTTTGATAAGGTTTATTTAAGTACTTACTTGTTCTACAAGTCTTTCTAGTTCAGGTTACAATACAATACAATTTTCAGGACAATCCATACTTTGCAAGTGCTGGTGTTGTGAAGTTTATAGTATTGAGCTGTTTCAGCTTCAAAGCATTATAGGCAGGATACTGGGAAATTTCCTGCACTAAAGGGATAAACGAAAGATTGTTATATTTTTTCAACAAACATGGATGAATGGGAAGTAATTCTTATCAAACAAACCTAGCTTAAACATCTGAAATCGCAAGTCCAGTTTGCTAGGATTTGCATTATATACTGAAGTATTTGTAAGGTATTTTGAGTCCTAGTTCATAACAATTATGGTTTTGAAATATTGTAAGAATATTATGTTAGCAGAACCAAGTTAAACACATTAACTGTATTAATTGCTCTTGGAAAGTGGATTGAAGTGATAGTTACTATTAAGAAAGGAGTTTCTGGTTTTCTACAGAATCTGCTCTGGGTATGATTATCAAGAAACTGGGAATAAATACGGATTGAATGCTGATTTAAAATTCTCAAATTACAATGGTGTTTGGATCATAGACAATGATCTGTGCAGCTTAGGAAATCAAACCTAAAATTTATTTGTTTCAGTATAAGAATGTTGTTTTTTTGATGTTGTTGTAGTTATTATTATTACTACTATTACTACTATTATTATTTTAATGTTGTCAATGCTGTCCTAAATGCTAAAGGACTTTGAAAGATTTTGGGATTTTTGTGAAGCAGAACAGAAATAATGGGAAAAGTATTTCAAGTTCCGTTCTCTTTTTTTTAATTAATTTTTTTGCATGAAGAAAGGCATAAAAAGAATCTATCACATCCTTCCACTTCTGGTAGCAGAACTGAGTGAATGATTTACTTTCTCATGGTGCTTTATTTGTATCATAAAAAGTTCTATCCATCACTTCTGTGGAGACACAAAGCATTTACTGCTGATAACAAGTTAATACTTGTTCTAAAATGTTGTCAATCAGATGTCAGTCCCTAGAAGAGTTGTTTATTGCTAGAACTTTACCTTGAAACTTAACAATTAAATAGGAAAAGAGCAAAACAGTAAGTGTTTTAAGAGCAAGGAAATAGAAAAGGTGACATTAGTGTCTTTTCTCTCACATCAACTACTGCATTTCTATTACACTGTGATCCATCTTGCTTTCTCTTCTTGTGCAGTTCCAATGATTTGGTCAATATTGCATATTTATTGTGTTCTTTTAATATAGTTTATTATTTTTAGCCATTTGACGTTTTTTTTTTTTCTGAGTTCAGAGCTGAAACCCCAAATATCAAAATATCTTCCTCTCGTATTTGGTGTCCAGGGCTGACTCTCTCCTTTTTTTAGTCCTGCATCTTTCTCTACATGTGTGCATCCTTGAGGCAGCCTTTGTAATGAAAACAATCTGGTGAAGAATATTAATATTTAAAAGAAACACCAAAGTTTTTAACTTTTCACTTTATTCTTTCTTTCTTCAATGTGGATGCCTTTCTGTGTACAGTAGTCCTTAGCATGTCAATAAAAATTCACTCCTAAATTGAGAACATAGTTTCCTTATTCCAGCTAAAAGGTGGTGGGTGTTGCCATTACAATTCATGGTTTAGAACATTGATGATGGCTCAGTGGGTTTTGGCAACAGTGTGGGCTTCAGACTTGCAGAGGTAAATATATCAGGAGGAGTAGGTATTGATGGTTGCTTTGGCTCCTACCTTAGTTGTGATACTAAAATAAACCAGGGTAAACTTTCAAATTAAAATGAAATTAATTTCTTTTCACTATAATCATATGGATTTTCATCCAGTAGAAATTTCTGTGTAAAAGTCAGTGCCACAACATCCGCTTTTCCAAAGCTCTTAATAAAATGCTTCCATATGATTTTTACATTCATATTTTATGTTGCATGGGTTAGCTCCAGGTGGTCTTTTTTAGAAGCGTGAATATCTTAAATTATATGTGCAGTCTACATAACTTTTTGAAATAACGCACATGATGGGGTTAGCCAATTACAGATGTGCAATGAATCCGGTGTGCCAAAAACGCTTGTTCTGCTTTTTGCTTGTAGTAATCAGGAACAGTAATCACTGCTGCAGTTTTTGATATGTAAAATGAAAAAAGGCTGTTGCTATCTGCAGATTGCAATATCTGATGGAACTTCTATTTGTCTTTTTATTCACCCTTTTCTGAGCAGAAGGAAAGTGTCTTTGCTATAAAGGGTGCTTTGGACAAAGCCTCAGTCAAGCTTAATATTGTAGTGCATCATTTTGCAAATGAAAGCGGTTGAGGAACAGGATCTTGTGGTTGGATTAAATAGTTTCAGTATAGCGTTCATACCTTAGCCTCCTCAGCTGGGCAGAGAATATAAGGACATACATAAAGTCCTGCTGCATTCAATAGAGCTTAAGTCTTTTATTATTGTAGCTTATTGGTTTTCTGGGTCATCTGAACTTCTACCATATATCTCCCATTGAATGAATCCTGCTTTTAGATCTTGTTGAGGGATATCTATTGCAGGGCTAATAAATACATCTATATGAAGAAATGGGTTAACCAACTGATAATGAATGAAACAGAAACCTAGAAAAACCCCCAAATGAAGAAACTAAAAAAAAAAAAGCAAACAGATTGGGGTGCTTAGAGGGAATAAAGCACTGTAACTGAATGGGCTTTTACAATATTTGTTTTACCAAGAGTTACATCACTCTGTTTTGCAAGTAAAAGATTATGACTCAAAGAAAATATTTTGTCTGAAATGGAAGAAAACACAACATAATTTTTTGAAATAGAAAACCTGTGTTTCCCATATAATATGTTCGCAGTTGTAAACGTACTAGCATTTTCCAAAGTGACTGTCTCAATATTTGGAGCAAATAGTGGAGCCCTGGAAGTGGAGTATATAAATTCAATAATAATATTTATTTTCATGTAATAGTTATATTAGATTCTTCTGATCAACAGAGCAAGATTTAGATACTGATGGTAGATCCAGCAGTTTTAAAAACCAAAGTGCACTGATTTTGTATTTATATAATATGCAAGTAAAACCACAGTCTGGCCAAAGTTTGACCACAATATCAACGCAGCTTAATTTCTGCAACTGTTCTCTTTGAAGCCAGAGGAACGAAATCGAGTTTCCACCAAATCCCTATGCTCTTGTGGTCTCCCATTTCAATCAGGGATATAAAGTAGAATACAATGAATCCATAGTAAAGACTTTCCCAGGACATTAGAGAGATCAGTAAAATCTGTTTTCATTAGCTGTCAGTAATTAAAGAACACCCTTCATATAGAGCTTACAATTTAGAGAACATGTAAGCCTCTATATCTACCCGAGATCACAAGTGAAATAAGAATCACTATACAGCTGGGAAACTTGTGTTGTTTTAAAATATCAGGCTCCTTTAAGGAAGATAATTTTCTGTTTATTTGCTAGCTTTTAAGCCAAAGTGAGTATTTTTATTTTGAATTTCAGAGGTTTTAGTCACTGCACTTTGTTACTATAGAAGGAAAGAAAGGCAAGTGCCTCACAAAATACTTAAACACCACTGTGCCAGAGTTGTCCTCGTGAATGGAGCTGTTAGGAAATTCTTACCTTCATATCAGCACATGCGCTCATCATTCCCTATAATTCTTACACACAGTTAGCTGAGTGCATCTGCACAAGCATGTATGTGTTGTCATTTTGCATTTTACTTGTATCCTATAAAAATTCTTTTTGCTTTGCTTTGCATGGGATGATACCACATGCAAGTACAAAATTCTGTGTCTTATTTCATCATCTATAAAATAATTAAACACATATAATAAAAGGAAGACAGAGAAATATCTTTACTCACATTTTAATACATATAGACAATTCCCAGACTTTACCTATAGCAAAAATAATATTGTCAACACTACATTACTGTAGATCTTAAAGAAAACCATTTGTGCAAAAGTTAGGAAACATCAGGAACTGCTTTTTTATTTTCTTTTATAGATACATATTGTATTTTTACAATTATAAGAGAAATTGTGCATCTATATATCCCCTTTCAAATTTGAATTAATCTGGATGTGAGCTGTTTCTCATCCTCTTGATGCAAAACAGTACTGATAATGCTAATAGGGAAATTGAGGCATATACAGATTTAGGGCTAGCTTTTCAAAGAAGCACAGCACTCCAACTGGAGCCAGATTTCAATAGATCTCTGATCCTATTCAGCAACAAAATAAATAGCCAGATTTTCAAAAGATTTCAGCACTTTGGTAATCTGATCATAAGAAGCAGCTGCTGAGCACATTTGCAAAGCCAAGAGTGACTATTCAATATCTCCTGAGAAGTGTGTGTTAGAGCAGGAAAGAGAGCCCTCTTCCATGTCCTAAGACCGAGAGTCCAGTTCTTAACCAATAACATCTTCATGTCCTTTGCAAGAATGCTGTATTAAATGAAAGGAATTTTAACCCATTTAGAAATTTAATCCATGTCTATGAGGAGATATTTTTCAGAATAACATGAAGATTTGCACTCAGGGTAGGTGCAAATGAAGAAATCGGATAGAAGGAATATTGCTAATCCATTTTATATTGCATCTCTGTGTTATATTATCTTAATTAGGTGTTCTCATAATAAAGAAAACCTCCCTTCAGTAATTTTTAAAGATTTTGTTGTCCATCGCCAATCTTTTAAGTGTCAAAAGAAAAAAATAGAATAACTAGATATTCTAAAAAAAAATCTACAAAAGTCTATAGCGTGTATATTGTATGGCAAGTCCTGGTGTGATGGATTTTCTGTGCATTTCCACCTTCCTAAAACAGTCTGAATTTATAGTTTTGGTTTTTTTTATTTATACTTTAAATGGTTCTTTCTATCCCTTCCTAGAGATGAATAAATGGGGTGTTTAATTTTATTCTTCTGAGGATAAATTTTTTTTTGTCATCTTTTTAATACTTTAAAACACCATTTTCTCTTTACCTCCATTTCTGCTTATTTCATATATCAGTGCTGTTATTTATTCTTCTTGACTTGCTTTGTGTAGCTTCTATCTCTCTAGCCTTTTTTTTTTTTTTTCCCTCTGCTATTCTTTTGCTCCAACATCCTATCTTGAAGATTTAATGGGCAAGTGTTCTTTTATGAATGTTACTCAGGAGCTGAGAGACAAATTAGTAGCTCACCTAACCTCATCATACATTTGGCTTTAGCTGGTTTCTTCAACATCCTCATGGAGCTTCTTGGTTCTCCAGCAGACTCATTAGACATGAAGGAACTGTATTTTACATACAGGCAGCTATGTTGAGAGGCCATTTGCTTTGTATCTATTCACTCATCACTAGCTTGGAGTTAGCCCAGGAGATGTTCCTTGGGTGGAAGCATCTGGCAAAGTCAGTGCTCAAACAGCTTTACACCATGTACTAATTGGCAGTTTTGGTGTATTTTGGTCTCCAGCAGTGATTATACCAGACAGTGAATGTGCCACGGGATATCTGTGAAGATGTCCATATCTGCCCTGGGAGGGTTTTCATTTTACCTGTCAAAGAGGAAGGTGAATTATGTTCAGTCTGAGCAGAACTGCACGCAGCAGGTGGACATGATGGCTGTGAGATGATGGCTCCTGGAGGTGCGGAGCACTCGTGGTGCTGTTGTGTCCAGGTACAATGTTGAGCAGCTCTGATAAGCATCCAGGCCGACTTCTTGCAGACCTGAGACAGAACCTCATCCAGTATTTTCTGCATCTGTTTGAGACATAGGCTTATCTTTTTGGAAAGTATCTAATGTTGATCTAAAGCATTTAAATGATAAAGAATCAACTACATCCCTGGGCAGATTGTTCCAACGGTTAATTACTGTCACTGTGAAAAAAGTGTGCCTCATTTGTAGTCTTATTTCAGCTTCAGCATCCAAGCACTGGATCTTGTTATGCCTTTTTCACTAGATTAATGAGCTGCCTACTGTCAGAAATCTCTTCCACGTGTAGGTATTGTGATCCTCTTAACCTTCTTTTCAGTAACTAAATAAATTGAGCTTTCTTAGTCTTTCACTATAGGGAATGACTTTTAGAAGTCTAATCACTCTTGTAGCTCTTACTTGAGTCATATCCAATTTTCTAACATATTTTGAGAATGGAGGAAACCAGAGCTGAACAGAATACTTTAGTAACAGTGTCATAAAAACCTAAAGTAAAACTTTCAGTGACTATTCCAGTGTGATATTCTTTGGTTTAGCCTAGTGACATGTATTTGATATACATTTTCATGTAATATGGACATGCCATTTTGGTGGGTTTTTTACTTTGGGAATTAACCTGAATGTCTGTCTGATTGTGATGTGGTTCTGGATTCCTTCTTCTGATAAGGAATGAACAATGCCAAGAGGTGAATCCTCATGAATAATTGTGAATACTGAAGGTTACCCTTGATTTTATATTTTGTTTCAATGACATAATTGTTCCAGTAGGAATAGTTTGTGATAGAAAGAACTGAACACAGAGAACAGGTACCACAAGGTGAGACTGGGGAAGTGGTTTTCTGGGGCAAGTAGATTTCACAATTAGGATGTTGAATGTGCCAGGATAGTACAAGAGAAATATTATCTTACCCACAAACTTGGGAAGACTTCTCAGAAAAAAAATCTGTTCAGAGTTGTCTAAAAAGTTCCTTTTGACATCTTCCAATCTGATACCTGTCTTATTCATACAACTTGCATTGATTATCATGTTGGGTATCAATATCATATCTGGACAAGGGAAACCACAGCACATCCAGACTGAGTGAGCTTAGAAGATCCTTCCTAAGTGCACACAAATGGTTCCCTTCAGCCCAAACCTGCCTCAGAGTTGCCTCTACAATCCTAATACTGTGGTGCACAGAAATTAGGGATCTCTGAGGAAAAGTAACTGATTTTCTAAAAGAGCATATTAACTGAAGCCAGAATTTGTATGGAAATAGGAAACTAATTCCTCCTGAATTCAGACTTCCCCTGGTTCAAAGTTAGAGTTAAATGAACTCAGACTATCTGCATGATTTGAGTTCAGCTGTCTTTCTAGTATTTCCAAGTAGTGAAAAGAGATGAGACATGTCTTCAACCAAAAAATGACTGCTTCAGTGTCGGGTAGTTTCTTCAGAAGTGGAAAGAAAGCCACAGATTTTGCCAAAGACTTCCTTCAGTTGTGTTCTCAACAGTAAATTCTGTAAGTAACAAAGGTTTCATTTTACCTTCATTTTTCCATTTACCACTGTGAATCGCTCTGGGAGAAAGATATTTTACTTTCTTTTAAATCCCATACAAAAGCAGTCTCCTGAGACTTCTGGGTCAATTCCTTTAACTTCCAAAAACGCAGTTGCACTTAGTTAACTTTCCTAGCCCAGACAGCAATTTTTGGTCAGCTCACTTCAGAGTCCCGGGATTTCATCTGTCCTCAAAAATTTGAAGTGATTTCAGAACTTAGGTCTTGCTTCTCTTGCTTGTGAAGTAAGAAGAGAAAATCCTTGCATATGTAGTTGGCTAACACTGTTTCTCTGCTGGGAGGATGCTGAGTGTACACTTATGGGCAGACAAGGGACCGCTGACTCTCTAGCTGAGTTTCTTCCCTCATCTCACATTACCCAAAGGACAATTTTTCAATTGACTGTGCCCATATTTTCCCTTATGTCTTCCCCAAAGCTATATACCAGCGTTGTGTTATTCAGAACACTAGTCAGCATGTAAGAATGCATTGGCATCTTTGTGGAAACTGTTTGCTATGAGTTATCCAATTATAAATTTAATATTTATCCGAGGATAAATAGGATAAGTGCATTTATTTGCACAATTTCTCTACAAAATTATTAAAAGACTCTTTCTTAAAAGGGAAACCTGAATAATATGTAATATTTGAGAGGAAAGTAAATCAGGTTACTATTTATTTCTGCTATCAATGCAGTTACTTCATGTATACATAAATGCATTTTACTAAGTTACACTAGAGTAACAAGAAAGTTGAAATAATCTGGATCTATCTGCTTTATATTTTGTGTTTCTAACAATTTCAATTTGATGTCTCCATTTAGTTTCATACTGATCATTTATACTGACAAAATGAAGGAAAAGAAAACAAGGAACCTGTCATCAATCATTCATTTAATCAACTAGCAAAAAATAGATAAACATACTGAGTTAATTATTTTTCTGTGTATAATGATTGACAATAATCTTAATTTATTTCCTTTTTAACCTTTTACTGTCAGTATAGTTGGGATTAATAGGTAATGACAAAATGAGAAGAAATAAATTTCTGATAGCCACCAAATGTTGCTGACATTGGAATGTTTTCCCCTGAAACTTCTCCCTGAAGATGTATCAGATCGCTGTCATGTGTTATTTTTCACACTTTTTTATGCCATGTTTCATGCCATTTTGGTGATTGCTATTAGTTTATAGACATATGGTCAGGAATATTTTATGAATGAAGAGGTTTCTGGAATGTACAATATTACTTCTTCACATTTATATGAGAATAGTAATTTGAAGCTCTCAAAATCCTTTGCAGATGTTATTGCAGAGTGTATTCAAAAGCTAGCAAAAAAGAGTGCTACAGCTAATAACTTATGGTATCTGCTCCATCCATCAGACAGTATTTATTTACTATTGAATCTTCTATTCCCCCTTTCCACTGTTTTACTGGATCCATCTGAAGCAAAGAGGGCATTTTCAGGCAGAATTCCCAAAGCAGCTCTCCATGTTTGTAGCGCAGGAGGGCTAGCTCAACTTCCTCTCTCACCTTTTTACTACAAACTTTTCTCCCGATGTGTAAACAGACATTTAAATAGACTCTAGTCAATCAGTCACTCCAGCTTCTAAAATATTTTTTTGTAATGATATTCCCATACATTAGTAATAGTTATCCTGAACGACACATGAAGAGAATATTTTGCAGATTTTTTTTTAATACTGTGTAGAATGTCATTAAAATAAGTGGAAGACGTAGTGTTTTCACATGCTTTTCATCCAACTTGAATGGTGTATCAATGCACACAATACTTCAGTTCTGTGAGAAATAACTGGGTTTTATTCAGGTGTGTTTCCTGCAGTTTCAATAAAAGCATTGCATATTTCAGAGATGAAAAAGCTTTGTATGTGGATCTATGTGATTGGGTAATGAAGGCCAAAACCTCTGAGGCACAAGTACATGAATTCTGAATTCACAGATTTGTGTTTGGATTCCTGGGTTGGGGTTTTTTGTTCTCTTTTGTTTTTCCCTGAAAGAATGATCTAGTTACATATAGCCAGATAATCCCTCAACTGGCTTTTTGCAGAGGTTCAAAAGCAGAAATTATTTCTTCTACTCAAAAATTATGTGCATTCTGGGTTTTTTTAAGGAGCAAAGGGAAATGGAGGTCGTAATGATATTTGCCCATATACAAAGGAAAAAAAAAGAAAAGGAAAAAGATCCCGAAGACTCCAAAGCGAACAGAAAAAATTCTGAAAATATGAAAGCCAGTTACTGATATGGTGTGTAGACATCAGTCTTTCAAAGGCACAGTTCATATTTGTGTCAGAAATTTCCTGACTGACCTGCATCCCTGAGGACAAACACCCTTGCCACTGCATGGCGCTCAGGCACCTGTGGACCTGCTGGACTGCAGCTGGCCAGGCAGAGGCTGGAGCTGGGCTGTGCTGGGGTGTGCAGCCCCACAGCTGGGTTGTCCTGGGGTGTGCAGCCCCACAGCTGGGCTGTGCTGGGGTGTGCAGCCCCACAGCTGGGCTGTGATGGGGTGCGCAGCCCCCAGGGAGCTCAGCTGGGCTGTGGTGGTGGAGCAGCTGAGCTGATGACCCTGCAGAGGGACATCCCACCGCTGCCTGCAGCACCAGCAAGGTTGAGAGGTCCCTGCCAGCAATCTGTGGGCTCTGAATGACCTGCGGGATAGGGTTGAAGAGGGCTGTGACTGTTAATCTGCCGGGTAAGAGCAGTTGTATGTTCTGCAGGAGCATCAAGTATCCACTGTGGTGGTTGCCTGAGTCTTGACTCTAAGGATCTTATCTCATACTTTCTAGGTAACTGGAGGCAAAGCATTTGGCTGTTTTTTCCCAGGGTTTGTTAAAGGGTCTAAATATATTGCTCTTTGGGAAAACAATGAATTTTTCTGACTTGTGTCATACTGGATGCCATATATTTACTGAGAAGTATTCTGAATCAACATTTTTTTGAGTAAAAAAATGTTTAGAATTATTTTCTCACTTGAAAAAATGTAAGACTTTAACTGTGTGACAAAACATAAAATAGCAGACACTGCTGCAATCTGCCTGAATTTTTTCTCTGCAGCAGCATATCTGCTCTATCCCTTCACTGGGCTGAGCACAGTCTAGCCCTTTGTGTGCAACAGCTTTATGTTTATTAGCAGCTGTTTTCTCCTAGCTAAGCTTGACAAAGGATAGGGATAAGACTAAAAAGACTTTATTACTCTGCTTTCTGGTAGGCAGGAAGGAAAGACAAATATGAGTGGTCTCTTTGCTGATGTCCTGTTTGTGCTGGTGCTGCCTGGTGTCACCCTTGCTGAGGGAAGATTCTTCCTCTCAGAGCACAGCTCTGCTCTAGCAGGTTGGCACCCGTGGTAGATGACTGAAACTGGCAGAACCTTTTGTGGGACTTTCTTCTCTCCATGATCATTTTTCTAAGCCATACATGCTCTAGAGAATATAGCAGTCCTTGCTCACTGAAGATATTATGGAGTTTTTTTAAGGAGAAAAGATAGCTTTTTCATTCTTATTTGATTATAACATGTCTTGTCTTTAAAAATAATAATTGATACAATGTTTCAAATTAGACATTTTACAAAGTATAACATTTGGAGCATAATATGTAACATAAGAATTCTAGTCAATCTAATTTTGCTGTGATAAAACTTTTTAAGAAAAATTGTTGGATTTAAACAGATACATCATACTGAATCCCATTTATATTTTTAAGATTCATAAAATTAACTGGTCAATGACATTACATATTTTGGAATATAATATCTAAATGTATTGACACTGTATTGATAGGTGACTTTGCAGTTAGTTACCACTCTACCAATTCTTCTATCAATAATGACCAAACTACAGTATAAGGAACTCTGAATTCAACTGTTTTTCAGCTCAGTATATGTCCTTTAACAAAAAATATATATTTTTTCCTCTTGTTTAGAACAGATATTGATATTGGTAATAATATGAAATATAATTTAATGGAAATTCTTTTGTTTCCCATTTAGATTTTCCAGACTTTCCTGTCTTATACAGCATAAGTGTTTTAAATATATTTTATTTTGTATTTTACTGTGCAGCTTATGTACTCAAAGCGTCACCTAAGTACCAATAACAGATTCTTGACTGAATAATGATGTATGTTGAATGTTACTTTTTTTGTCTTATAAATGGATGGCAATTTACACAGCTGTGGATGTGGGATGTTTCAATCCCAGACCATGTTGTAAGAAAAATTGAATGACAGTGAGCAAAACAGCAGTAATTATAAAACTAATTACTAAATGCTGATGATGCCCATAGGCTTTGCATAACTAAAATTAGAAAAGGAAATTGCTTTCGGCTTCAGAGAGGCAACATGCTAGTTATTTCACTGTTTCAGTCAAAATTGAACATGGTGTATAAAGTTCAATCACAAAAAACCCCCACATTATTTTATGCACATATTTTTTCATAGTAAAATGTTGAAGAATTCAGCCTTTTTGTCTTTTAATACAAACACATCTATAACATAAATCATGAAAAAATGACATGAAACTACTTGTTGGACATCTTTCTCTATAGTTTTACAAGACCTGATTTACCAGCTTTATGTTTATCAAAAACATGCACAAATATAAAAAAAGAAAGGGATTCCTATCATGTAGGCCCAAATGAAATGAATGTATAGGATAAAAAACAGGAAACTGGATTTCAAAATTCCCTGAGATGAATTCCAGCTTTTATTATATGAATCCTGGGGGTACATGTAAATATATATGTATGTATGGCAACCATAGTAATTTCTTACACTCATATGTGTTTTCCCAGGGATAGAATTTCTAGAATGACTCGTTAGAATATAGTATATTTTTATACTTTTGTTCATGCCTGTATTAGATATGGATTAATGCAGACACATAGGCATAAAGTACCTAAATGAAACACACATGTATATTGCTGACAAACTTAATTTTCCTTTATAGGAATATTGCAGTGTGTTGGGTTTTTTAATGCTGTGTTTATGCTTAATCCTGTAGAATATGAGAATATCATGCATTCTAAGCATATTTCTTTAAAAAATTATTTTTGTAAAAATGGATTAAAATGTTTATCAGGCTTGCAGCTTGTAAGACTCAGTTTAGAAATTAGAATTTATGCTCTTGTTTCATAGAAAATTACAAAGACATTATGGAATTTATCCTTTGAATTTAAGGTTGGGATTTGTTTTGGTTTTCTTAAATTCATGATTTTTCTTTAACTTTTTTAGCCTTATCTGGGAAATACTTATACTTGTCCTGTGGCAGCATCTAATAGATAGCAACTTCTCAAATGCTTGAAAGAAAAGCTTATTGGATTCTCTTGCATCAGTATACATTGAATAAAAAACACCGAGTCTGTGTTTTTAACTTTCAAATTATTGAAATACGTCTAGATTTAACACTTTTGATAATGGATCTAAACATGAAAAATATAAATTCTGTATATTTTTCTGTAATCTGTAGAATTTTCAAGATTGTATATTCTATTACATTTTCTTGGGTTTGATAAATAAACTGGAAGCCTTAGAACTGTCTTTAAACACTTAAGCATATCTTAAGTGTAGGAGAGTCATAAAGTGCATTTCAATGTATAAACATTACAGCAAGAGTTTTCTGTGTTTTTTAAGTGGACCACTGAGTAAGTGTATATCCCAGTACATTTGTACTACAGCAGATGAAGTAGATGTGTTGCATGTTTACCATAGAGACTAAAAAGAGTGTTTGGTATATCCAATTTTGTGAAATTGAACTTCACAAGTCTCACTTTGATAAAATGCCCCCATTTAAAGGCATGATTCTGCTCAGTTGTTCAGAGCAGATTTTAACTACTCTCATGCACTGTTTGTATGTGTAACATACACAGTTCCAGTACAGGTTTATAAAAGACATTCAAGATGGTCTTGAAGATATAAAGAATTAAAATTTCTCTCAATTCTAATGGATTTAGACATTAACAGCAGCATTATTTGTAGTAACATTTCTCAGTTTCATTTCCAATTCTGTTATAATCATTAAGTGATACTGGTGAATGGGATTGTCTTTAAGAGGTGCTTGAAAAAGCAAGTAAGAAATCCTTCCTATAAAGACACCAGTTTCTCAAAGGTTTCTGTCATGTTACATTTTAGCAATCTTTCTGTTATATGGAAAGAAACAATTTATTGTCAGTACTTGAAGGATACAGAATGTCTGATTGCCACCCTAGCCTGTTGTTTTTAACATAAACATTACAGCTGTGTTTGCTTTGAAATATTTGGCCATTATCCAGTAAATCTGTGCTGGAACACTAAATTATCACCTTATGCCCTCCTCCATCATAAGAAACTGCTTTCGTCAATAGAGCATTATTGTTGTCTTTTCCTACTTTTTATTTCTGCATACTCAGGAACTTTGTTTTGATTTGTTCTGTAAAAAGCAGGCATTATGTAAAAGCTTCTAACTAATGAATTTCCTGAGTGGGTAACTTAGCAAGCATGCGGAAATAATAATGACAGTACATTCTTAGTTGATTAAATTAAAAAATTTATACTTGTTCCGAGTTTTTGTGAATGTTTCCAAGATCTTTCAGATTTTTAAGAATTTGATTTGTCTGGGTATTTCATAAATTTTTTTTTGACAAAAGTGAAGAGAGGTGTATCTTTGTGATCATCTTGCTCTTTCACAGACTTCACGTGGTATAATGTGAGCTTTTCATAAAAGCAGGAGGCAATTGAAACGGACAAAAATAGCAAACCCAACATAATCCTAGTTTCACAGTGCTAGTAAGTAGGCAAGACTTACAGTACTGATCCTAAATTATTTTCCTGTTTCTCTCTTCACAAGTATTTAAAATTTATCTCAGCTCAGGATAGTCAGTCTTTTATGCACAAGAAGTGGGGTTAGTAATGTGTCTTCTTCATTAATGCTGGTATCTGAAATTTAGCACGCAGGTGTTCATCATTCACAAGGTGGGGTGTTTTTCCTGTGAGGATAGAGGAATTACCTTATCTTCTACCTTTCTTCCTGTATTCTTGGAGGAGGTTTTTTCCCTCATGATAACTGGTTTTTCTAAAGTTGAAAACCTTTTCTAGGTAGTTTTAAAAACACCTTTCTACTTTTCATTATTACTTCTTGATTTTTGAAAGACTTTCCAGTATCACAAGTAAAAAATCTCAAATCTGAGTAAAGAAAAAATTTAAATGTGTTTAGTCATGTAGCAGTTTCATGGATTTAAAATAGGTAATTCATTTTCTTTGAGTTAATAATCTGTTTCAGAGTCTTGCTGAACTTGAGTCATAACAAAAAGGCAGAGTGGATCTAACATCAGGACAAGAATTACCTTCCCCAGCTTATTATCTTTTCTGTCTTTCTTTGTGTTTGTAATCCTTTATTAATTTATCAGTCTGTATGACAGGCTCATATCTTAGACAATTGGTAATCTATTATTCAAGTCTCTTTTTGTGAAATGCTGGATCTGTTGGTTTCCTGAAGCCTGTTCTGCGTTACCTTTATTGCATTCTCTACACAGTGTTTTAAAGAACTTACACTATTGATTTTAACCCCATGCATTAGATTGTAGAATTTGGTTTGAAATCATTGCACAGACAACCAAAGCCCTTGTGAGTTAAATCTCTGAGATGTTATCATTGTGTGATGAATTTAGCTGATTTCTGCCTGGTCTGTGGTATTGGCACAAGGGAGCATATCAAAGGTGTTTAACACAAATAAACTCTGTAGTTATCTTAGAAAAGGAGCTTCTGTTTTTACCCAACAAGATCAGGTCCACTTTCTCTATGATCAGAGTATTACAAAGCTAGTAAAGAATAATTTATATCAGAAGTTCTGTGATGGAATGAAATGGAGCTCTTTTGAAGTATGATCTCTGAAAGCACAGCATGAAGCTCAAATAAAGTGAAGGACATTCGCTATAACAAGTAATGTCCTTAATAATCTTGTTAGTCTAGTCTCCCTCTGTAAGAGACAAATGGAACATTATTGGCTTATGGGCTGTAGTAAATAATTTAGTTTCCAATATTCAGGCTGCTTTGACAGTAAATTAAAATGACATGAAAGGGGCTTGTTGAATAAAGAAAGTATCCAATCAAATTTAATTGGCATGACTAAGGCAGTAGAAATATGTTTTATAATTAAACCATGTTGTCTTGGAGCTTTATAAGCATGTATGAATCAAAATGTCAAAAAATTATTCTTTGATATTGTGCATTTAAAACTTTGCATGGTGAATAGTTTCCTTAAACAAGGTTCTAGACATGCATATTGATTCAACATTAAAATAATCTTAAAGCTTTAAATAAGTCAGTTCTTAGCATTTGTCTGCCGATCTGACAATTTTCTATAAAGGACTAAAATAATTTTTCAGTCCTCTCAATTTTAAAAATCTGTCTTTTGTACAGATTTTAACGATCCAGCCTTTTACTGGTATATAAATGTTGCCATTTTTCACCTGGTGTTATAACACCGATGTGCACAGCAAATAAGGTTAAAGCATAAAAGAATGAAAACAACAGAAAATGAAAAAAAAAAAAGGAAAAATAAAGCATGTGACAAACTAACAAATAGTTTTCTATTACTAAACTGATTATTTTAATGTTTCTTATTTTAATCAAGCAATTTTAGAGTTTATGTATATTAATCAAATCCTACCAAATATTTTTGTTGAGTTCTTTTTCAAGTTACTATGATCTACTCATGTACTTCCTTATGTCAATGCTAGAATTCTAAAATTGATTAAACTCTGAAGCACAAGAGGAAAATACATGGATATAGAAATGGAAATGAATGGTAGAATTCAACTTTTGTTATATCCTTGGTCAGGTGAGACTGCTGTACTCTCCAAGTGTGACATCTTGCAGTGCCACATGCTCTGGTTTCCAATTTTTCATGATCATAAAACTGATGCTACATATACTATGGAAAAAAAAAGGTGAATCTCTCTTTTTAGCCTCAGCTAATCTTGCCTTTTGCAGGAAAAAGTATTTCTGTATCTTTGATAGGTGTAGTAACTAGATACCCAATTGCCTGCCTAGATGCCATTCTGTTCCTAGGTCAGTGGGTGAAAATTTCCAGCTCTCAAATCAACAAACTCCAGGTGAACAAGAGGTAAACATAGGCTCCATCTGGTCTCTTTCTACTGCCAAAAGCCTCATTGCCCCTGAAATAAGAACCAAGAATTGAATGTGGGGGGAAATCTGCCTTAAATTTCTACTCATGACAAATCACTTATCATCTTAGTATATTTCTCCTTTACACTTTTATTCTCTCATGTTAGAGAGGACCTTGTAGAAAGACATCAAGAGTTAAGTGCATAAGCTTAAATATCTTTTAGCTTCCTCACCTTAAGCTACTTTCTGACTCAGTCTGCTGATTAAACGGAATTTTACCAGCAGTGACGGTTTAGTTACTGATGTTTTATATCATGCCAACCAGATTCCAGTGGATAAGCCCTCTATTGTAGTTGACGAATCCTAGTAAAACTCCAGCTGGGGAGCTCACATTCCTCTGGCTATATCATATTTACATCAGTATAAATATGAAAAACCTTCACTGAACATTATTATTCAATTGAACTGCTGGTAGACATAACTTGTATTATTACTCTGGATCTCATATCTATGCGGAGTGTTCCGATAGCCAAAATTTTTCTCACTTTATCTTTAGCTCAAAGAAGCCTAAAGAATGGCCTCTCAAAAACAAATTGCCATTGCAAATGATCAGTCATCAAGTAAAGTCCAGGTGCAGTGATACTGATGGCAAAACTCAATGGCAAAATAGTGCCAGCCCTTCCATTGCCAAAGAAAATAGCAAATTTTTTTCAACAGGTCAGGATTCTGCTGCAGAATTAATTTGCTTTGATGCTGATACCCCAAGGTTCTCTGGCAAGACAAACTCTGACGCATTTTTCCAGAATACTTTTTAGAGTGGTGGCTGGTAGCTTCTAAATGATTCTTAAAAGTGATAGACAAATTTTTTTATTGTGTTGCATCTGCTTGATGTCAGCATGTTGCTTTAACCAGCCTTGAAGAAAATATGGTGGAAAGTAGACAAAAACTAATTTTTGATATTTTTTATTACTGTTTTTTCTATTTGCATGATTCTGTTTTAAGTATTTTCTAAATTATTTCAGATTCTGAGTTGCTCTTTTTTTCTTTACTGTCCCTTGTTTCCTAGGCACTATCTTCTTGCTTTTAGTAAAATTTAGAGTGTTTTTTTTCAGTGTATCTTTTTGTCAAGGAATAGTTTGTTGGAATAAAGATCAGTTCAGACAAACTCACGATTTAGATCATATTACTTTGATTTTACAAATTGTTTACAAATTTCACAACTCAGAAGAAAAAAAATTAAAAAAAAAAAGAAAAAAGGTAAGTTCTATTTTGGTTGTTCACTGCCTTTCTTCAAGTGTATTGTTTTGATATGTCACAAACTGTTTCTACTACTTTGACACTGAAGAAGTGTACTTGTATTTTATGAGAATGCAAACAGGCAGTTTCTAAAAAGATATATGCTTGAAAAATCTTGTGAAAAACAGTGATGTTTTTAGACTTGCTGATGTGTTAGTGAAATCTAGTGTAGGGAGGTCTGAGTTTGCCTTGCTGTAGGAGTGCTATGGTGTTTTAATTAAAAAAAAATATATTTATTACATGGTCTATTTGTGTTGAAGTGAAGATTGTAATGACTACACAAATAAGATAAAATTCAGCACAAAACAGATCTATTTCCACATGTATATCACTTTCCAGAATTAGTATTTCAGGGCCTACTTTACCAATTTAGCAGCAAACAAAGAAAAGAATACAAAAATGTGGTTTTATGCCATGATATAATTAACTAGACAACCCTCATTATGTCAAGAGTGTAAATTTTTTGTTATGAAGTCTAGATTATAATCAGTCAGCCCAGAATAAGGCATGGGACATATATAATGGGAAAAAAATGATCGTATGTGATAGATTTTTTACAGTATAAAATCCACAGTCATACAATAGCTTACCTTTTCACTGTGACACTTACTAGAACATATGATAATCACAGGAGGTAATCTCCTCCTAGAGGTGATATAACTTTATATTTTTTTGTTAGAGCACCGTGCATTACTGGGGAGATATGTAGTCCATTTCATTTAGCTAAGACAATGCTATACTGTGTGCCAAAGTATCATACCCAAGTTCTTACAAATATCTTACTTACAGATATTTTATGGTTTTTATGGCTTCAGAAAAAAAAATATTAATTATTTTTAAAACTTTAACAAAATATTATGACTGTTTTCCCCCTCTATATTCTTTACCAACCTTGTGCAGAATATGTGTATTTTCCTTCGTGGAAAGTCATCATCCACTGTTTCTTATAGGTGAAATATGAGAGTAAAAAATAGTAGAATTTTTAAGGCCTTTGTGTAGACTCAAGAGAGTCTTTCTTGCAATATCTAACTGAAAAGGTAATGAAGTGTAAAATATGTTGAAATGATTGGGGATTAAAAATCTCTGGTGTGCAGTGACAGTGCAATTATATTCCACAGTAAAGGTTTCTTACATTAAGTGTAATAAATAAAACTTTTTTTCACTGTGATTGGTTGTCATCACTGTAATGATAGCTTTGACCTTCTTCCTCTTCAAATGGCCTTAGCCTGTGACCAACTAGTCAGGATGCTATAGAATGAACTGGGATGGCTGTTGCAGCAAAGAATAAAAGAAAAGGAATATTTGAGCACAAAAGACTATGTTGAAACTTTTGAATCTTTCTGCTGCTTTGTTTCACATGCACAGCTACTTACATTTCCTCTCTTGCAACATGTTAATTTATCTTAAGGTGTCTTTAGCCTTTCTAGCTATCCCTTTAGCTCTAACACATCAAGGTAGCATTTTTAATGTTAAGATGTTCATACTCATGGCATGTTGCTCTTTCTATTCAAACAAATATAGCCCTGTTCATTAATTTGTGAGGACAACTAGATGACTGCAAAATAATTTCCAGTTTCTTTTGAAAGGTGGGACACTCAGATGAAATACCATACAATTCCTTTATTAATTAATCTGGATCATGCATCACCAGGTGCAGAACGTAAGTCTCATTTAACATGTAGTTTGCAATGTGAATACTGTAGAAAGATTGAAGTAAAGTGACTAGACATATATCAAATTATGTCTTTTCTTTTCCTTTCCCCATACTTTTTCTCAGGGACTCTGGCTGGGACATCTGACAAGTAGCTGTCTTGAAAGCAGACCTGTTTATTTCTCCATTGTGCTTTTCCTATATGAAACAACTGGCCCTTTACTCTTTATGGATACTAGAAAGCATCAGTCCTACAAAGAATTTTATATCTCTTAACTCAGGGAGCAAGGAGTACAGTCCATTTCAGTGCTGCAGCTCTGGGATCTGAATAAGAACTTTGCTTATCAACTGTCACTTTTAGAGGCAGCTATTTATCTAAAAGGAGACCCTACCAGGCAGCAAGGGCCATGAAAATACAATATGTCTGTACTAATATTTGGTAGAATTCGTAAATATTATTGCTTTAACTATTTTGTGCAATGGCATAGTGGTGTGTCCTTCTGCTTTAATGATCATGTAAGCAATTGTATTGGTGTCTAAAACCATCTAAATAATGGTATTTCTTCTTACTTAAATGGGTATTACTCATATGACCAGCTGCAAGAAATGAGAGTTCTACATTTATCTGAACCTTGAGATGGGAGAACTGAGAACTCCTTTACTTTATGGGAACTTTTGATTAGGGTTTGGGTAGGTGGATAATGAAAGAGTGTAACATTGAAATGTGCCTAAATAACATGCTGTTACAAGCCTTATGATAGATTTGTGTTTGACTTAACAGCTTTTGGAACCTAATAAAAAGAACTTAATTGACAATTTCTTGAAATTGCTAAGAAAGCCTAGTGATGTTGGTAGGGTATAATAAGGAGTTTTCTCATCACTGTCTTCAAGATTGAGCCTATACAAAAAAAAAAGGATTTATCTCTGTGGTAACTCTAAGTAATTGATATACAGACAAGGTTTGGTTCCAATTTGCCAGCAATAAAGTTGTAATAGGGTTTTCTCTGCAATTTTAGCCTTAATGTGCTCATTCCAAAGAGCGGTATTTTTCCAAGCGAACAAATAACATCAGTAAAGCTTACGATCAGTAATAGCCCCACACTGATGCTCACATTAAACTTGTTAAATCAATTCACAAGACACTTTCTAAAGTGGACTGTCTGTTTACTTTGACTTGCACCCTGTGAGGATTATCCATCAGTTACATTTATTTGAATGATCTTTACATTTGAAATATGTAATTGTTCATGCATGATTGTGATTATAAGTCTATCTTCTCATATTTTGCAGCTTTATTTTTATGACTTATGATTTTTCCACATTTGTGTGAAGTATATGGATATCTAGTAGCACAGAGCAGAATGCATTGTATGTTTAGCCTTTTCCAAATCCTAAATGATCATTTTGCTGCATAATTATGGTGGCTTCTCTTGGTAGATATATATTTCATATTGAAGTTTTGTTTACTGAAGGTACCACTATGTGCAGTATTGTTCTTCTAGGATAAAAAATTAACATATAAATAATGCAGGATTACAGTATTTTGAAATAATTACCAAAATGTGCTAAGTACTAAATGATTTATTAAAGATGTAATTTAGTCAGATTTGCTGCATAAGATATTAGAGTGCAAAGAACCATACTGTACTCTGCAAGGAATCATTTTGTAGATGGTTAATCTACCAACTAGGCTTCATTTTTCACTCAGAACAAACCTGGTATGCTACTGCACACTGCCTTTTGTCAGTAAACACAAAAGAAATCTGAAGTAATCAATCTTTCTTATCAGTAACATTCAGTATGTTTACCTTATTTTATTCTTTGGCTCAAAAAAACTAGACTAATATAAAACAAAATGTAAGTGTTTAAAAGTTTGGAGTTGTTTATCTGCTAGCTAAGTACACATTTGAAAAGATAGCACAAAAACAAAATAATGGCATTGCTAAATGCATTGAGGAAACTGAAAATGCTTTAGAAGGAACTGAGGCCCTGGGAAAATAATGGGTTGTGGGTAATGGGAAGTTCTGGGATAAGGAAGCTCAATCACATGTTTGTGGCTAGAATCCTCATGGATTATTATTGTCTACCATTTTGTGGCACTCTCAAGGCGTGGTCCACACGTGTAGGACGCTGTCTGTGAAATGTTACAGCTGTTACTTACATGCATTGCGTTCCTTCCTGTTGAAAATAATTCTCCACTTTCCCCTGAAGTTTAAGTTTTTATAGGGTGCATGTGATATAGGATTGTTTGTTTGAAATGGTAGCCAGCCAGAGTTTCAACATATTCAGACAAGATGCCTGGCAGAATACCTGTCATTATACTCCACTTCAACCTCACCCCAATATATTTTTTTAAATTTTACTTCACATGTGTCCTTATTTTAGCTGTCTGTCAAATCTATCTATTTTTATGTATTTTCAAGGAAGTAATTAGTCATAACTGGAATAGTAATATTGAGGGAAATGTCTGCTCTTCTCCAGAATACACCAATATTCTATAAATAAATAGGCCTGCAGGATCAGAAGAAACAGGAAAAATGAGAATTATCATTTGCTGTACACATAAATATTTCATGCAACCTGACCATTTTCTTCTGTTTCAGTTGTTATCATTTCACATTGGAAGAATGGACTCTTCCCTTAAGCAACTTCCTTTTTTTTTTTTTTTCCTTTTTTCCTTCTATATGGGAAAACCCAGGCACTTCTTGCCTATTCTAGCCCCTGCTCCATCCTCAGCCTAAAAATAACCTGATATTTCCATTTTCTGCACAACAGAAACTCCAGAAATATACTCTTCAGAAAATCAGTGCAAACCTTATGTCATAGTTTAGCCCCAGTGTGCACCTAAACACTGCACAGCTGCTTGCTCACTACTTCCCAGTGGGATCGGGAGAGAATCAAAAGACTAAAAGTGAGAAAACTCATGGGTTGAGATAAAAACAGTTTAATAGGGAAAAATCCACACATGCAAGCAAAGCCAAACACCACTTCCCATGGGCAGGCAGGTGTTTGGCCATCTCTAGGAGAGCAGGACCCCATCAAGCATGACAGTGGCTTTTGAAGACAAACACCCTCACTCCAAATGTTCCTACCTTTCTGCTTCTCTATATGCTGAGCATGATTCCATATGCTCTGGAATATCCCTTTAGTCAGTCGGAGTCAGCTGTCCTAGCTGTGTCCCCTCCCAAATTATTGCACATGTCCAGCCTCCTTTCTGTTGGGGCAGTGTGAAAAATAGAAAAGGCTTTGTGTGTGGGCACTGCTAAGCAATAATTAAAATGCCTCTGAATTGTCCATGCTGTTTTCAGCCCAAATGCAAAGCACAGCCCCATATGAAGTACTGTGAAGAATGTTAACTCTCCCAGCCAAATACTCGCTCAGCAAAAATACTAAAGTTTCTTATCACTTAATTTGGTATCTTCAGTAGAAATTGAGAGTTGTGTAATCTTTACCTCTTAAGACTTAATGAATATTATTGTTTCAAGTGTAGATTTGCGGGTTTTAAATATGTAAGACAGGGAAAAATAAGGTGGTCTCTTGTCATTGTTTCCTCTGACCCTTTCTACTGCACAGCTGCAACTGAAGTAAATTGCAGGTGATTAGAGAAGGTGTTGAAAATGTAAGAAGCTTAGTGATAAAAAATTTATATCTGACTCACAGTTTAATTGGGGTAGAAAAATAACATAATTTACATAGATTCTGTCCTCTTAGGCCACAATTTATTGACATTTGCAGTATGGTTATACATCTTGCAGCCAGTTAAATGTTGAAACATTTAGACATACTTGAACTATCTCTTTCCTTTTGATGTAATGGCATCATCATCAGTTGGTGAAATGAACTCCAGAAGAATGGAGATATGTAGTATCTGTGCTGTATCTCTGCCTTAACTAATACCTGCACCCAGGCTTGGACACAGGAGTGCATACTGATCAGAAATGGAAGCACAGATGACATTGTCTCTCAGAGGGAATTGTAGGCAAATCCATGGCACTAGATGGCAAGCAGCAGGTGGGAGAGACCCATTCTTTCTTATACTTTGCCTGGACACAGCACTCCAGATGTGGCCTCATAAGGGCTGTGTAGAGGGGCAGGATCATCTTCTTTGATCGGCTGGCAATGCTCTTCTCAGTGCACCCCAGCATACCACTGGCCTTCTTGGCCCCAAGGGCACTGCTGGCTCATGGACAGTTTATTGTCCACCAGGACCCCCAGGCCCTTCTCCTCAGAGCTCAGCCCACAGCCAGTACTGGTGCCTGAGGTTGTTCCTCCCCAGGTGCAGGACCCTGCATTTGCCTTTGCTGAATTTCAGAAGATTCCTTCTGTCCATCGCTGTTGAGGTCCTTCTGAAGGGCTGCACAGCACTAGGGGGTATTGGCCACTCCTTCCAGCTTCCTGTCTTCAGTGAACTTGCTGAGGAGGCATCTCCCCTTCATCCAAGTCATTTGTGGATAAATTAAATTATACTGGACCCAGAATTGAGCTTTGGGGGCACCAGTAGTGACAGGCCTCCAACTAGACCCTGTGCCACTGTTTATGACCCTCTGGGATCTGCCATTGAGTCAATTCTCAGTCCTCACTCATCCAGCCCTCACACCCTGAGTTTGCCTGTGAGGATGTTGTGAGAAACAGAGCTGAGAGCCTTGCTGAAGTCAAGTTGACAAAATCCTCTGATCATCCCTCATCCATGCAGGTAGTTGGTTCATCCCGGAAGTCAATCAGGTTGGTCAAACATGATTTACCTTTAGTGAATCCATACTTACTACTCCTGCCAACCTTCCTGGCATCCATGTGTGCAAAGATGACCTCCAGAATGTGGTGCTCCATCAGCTTTCCTGGGATTGAGCTGAGACTGACTGGATGGTAGCTCCCTGGGTCCTCCATCTTGCCCTTTTTGAAGACTGGAGTGACATTTGCTTTCTTCCAGTCCTCAGGTGCCTCTCCTGATGGCCATGGCCTTTCAAATTGATTGTGAGCAGCCTCGCCATGGTGCCTGCCAGCTCTTTCAATAGTTGTGGATGCTTCCCATCAGGGCCTATGAACTTGTCTATGTCAAGTTTTCCTAGGTGTTCTCTAACAAAGGGAAACCAAGAGGAAGTCATCCTTCCAACTGTCCTTTACCCTGGTCTCCTGAGCCAGAGGTTCCTAAGGGCTGGTCTTGTCAGTGAGGAGTGATGTAAAGGAAGTGGTCACTAACTCTGCCTTGTCTGTGCCCTCTGTTACCAGGGTCACCCTCCGTTTAGTAATGGGTTCACATTATCCTTTTTTTTTTGTACTCTAAATAATTATTTTCTATGTGTCTGTTAAGAGAGAGAACTTTTATTTGGTAATATTTGATCAAAAATCACTAGCGAGTTACATGTTCTGTTACCAGCAGATAATTTTTGGTTTATCTTTCAATAAAAATCTCTACAAAGTCAAAGGTTCTTCCTAAACAAAAATGGTCAACAAACTGACACACCGATTAAAATACACCAATTCCATTTGTCACTAACATATGAGGGAATGATGTAGTGATTGTCAAAGCCAATAATCTTTGACTATTACCAGTACACTTGGATTGAATGGAAACTACTTGTTGCATGAATTTGGAACATGGTTCAAACTGACATAGCTGAGTCTTTTGTGAGATGTCTTTGTGCTATCTTCTTTTCCACTCTGTTCAGCAAGTATTAAAAAACTTAAAAGGCTTCTCTAACATTTTTTATCGCTCTCATCTTGGGTTTAGAGTACAGAATTTGTTTATCGATAGTTTTTTCCTCAATTCTGATTTTTTTTCAGCTCTTCTGTAAGGATGAGGAAGAAGATAGGCTTAATCAAATATTTTTCCAACTGATTAAATGCATCTATCTAATTGACAAGTGGAAGTATTCCTTGTACAAAATGATTCAAGGTTGAAAAAATCATTGTTTTTATGAAAGAAACCCTTTGATTTCCTAATAAAAAGTAGACCATGTGAATAATTGATTCCCACTAATTTGTGATACAACTTACTGCAAAAAAATCCCATTTGCTTTTAAAAAAGTGTATCAAAAGAACAAATGTTTTGATGGGATCTATCAAATTTTAAGTAAAAGGTATTGTAAGTGAAGATTTGCATAATTATTGATGCTACAGTTATTATCTTCCGTACCCCTACCTGATTTACCAGCTCATAACAATCTCTGTTTTTTCTCTTTTGGGTATTGATTAGTTTTATTTTGAATGGAAAGTTATATGGAAAATTCTTTTTAAAAGACATTATTTGCCTCATATATATCATCATTTTGAGGAATAATATTTAAGATGTAGTGTGAAAATAAAGTGTAATGCTTGGTGAGAGTAGCAGTTAATTAAAATAATGCATTTGTTCTTCTCAGGTTTATATTTTTTTAAGAGGCAAAAGGTTAATGACAAAGATTCTTAGGTTTAATATTGTTGTGATATATTTGGTTTATTTACTGCTGAAATATCATAAATGCTAGCAATTCTTGATTTACATCAGGAAAAAGTTCACTACCTTAATACAGCCATACCTGAATTCTTACATAAAAATGTTTTTGATAATTTTCAGTCCATTCTTCAACATTTCAGAGCTATGGAGTTGTTCTTGTACAGTTCTGGCATTTGAATATTTCAAGATTATTCTCAGAGTCCTAATTGCTGCCTGTAACCCTTGATTGGCTAGGAAACTGATTAATCTTGCCCCTTGGTCACAATTAAAAAAAATATATCTAAAGACAAATTAATAACAGCAGCTGAATCATCCCTTCTGTCTTGTGTGTGTTCTGTCTTCATTAATCTGATCCTTTTTTCTTTATCTTTCTTTAAATCAAATTCTGTTAGAGCTTGTGCTGCTAATTTCTAAGGACACTGGTTCAGTGGATGGATAATATCTTCAAAGACAGCAAGGATTACTCAGCCACTGCATACAATGATATCCATTAGCCGTTGATAACATGCTCTTGACTGTACCCTCGCTAAAGCAGCTACATATCACTGTAAGAAGGCATTTTCACATTATATATGATCGCCATAGGTGTGGAGGCCCATGACACTAGAGATGCACTCTGATGTTGTGAGGAGGTCAGTGGTGAGCACAGAGAGGGATGTTTGGCAAATCTGGGATTAAAGACACAAAGAGCAGAAACTTCAGTATAATATTGTAGCACCTTGTGAGATAGTGAGAGCCAAGTGGGATTGAAGTATACTACTCTGAATCTAGAATGGGAGGATCATAAGCTGTAAAATAGTAGGAAAGCACAGGATTGAGTACGGGAAGCATGCAGAGCAAGAACTGAGTAAGGAAAGTAATACTTAAGTACACAGGAAGAGATAGGGTCAGTTTGGCAAGCAGAGGGTTTGGAAGAGGAAAGTAGAAAAATATGACAAAGAAGTGTTAAGCAGTAAGGAGACACTGATGGAGAGTTGCAAAAGAGTATGGGGAGGGGAGGTCACATTGGTTTGGGTCAATCTTCAGATGTAAGTCGATATTTACTTGTAACATATAAAAGTTAGTTGAGAAAACAGGCCAAGCAAATATTGATTTAAACCAATATTGTTGTTCCCTTTGTCACTCTGGCATTAGAAGTTGAACTCTTCTTTATTTACTTACAGGTAGGTATAATGCACATAAGTTTGATCTAGGCTTTTAGGCTTGCCACCAGTGATCTGAAGCTCGACCTATGAAAACTGTCCTTCCTTGGTGTCAAAAGTAATATAGTTTTCAAAAGCAGTACAGAGCCTTGCCTAAGTGACCTACCAATCATGCTAAACTGAAATGTTATTTGCAGTGGGTTTGTAAGGGTGTTCAATAATTCCCAGTGGACAGAAATGAGACAGTGAAATGCATTTCACTTTAGACATGAGAACATACCTGTGGTGTGTGGTTCTGAAGGTGAAAGCTGTTGTCTATATCCAGTAAGAGTCATGGGCTAAAGCAATTCACGAACTTGCTGGAAAATCTGACTGAGAAGGTATATGCTGCTTTGTAAGATTCTTGTTTCTTTTCCTTGACTATGTAGATTGTTGCACAACTGCTGAATAATGATAGAAATAGTTCCTTTTCAGAAATATTTCAAGAATAATGGAATAGATAATCACCTGATAACAAACTTACAGTGAGGAGTATTTGGTATTTCACTATTCCAGTGTTCTCACCAGACAGGTAGTTGTTATGCACGTGATATACGAAACCACAGTGGCTTAGTTTTTAAATTTCACTTTTTGCTTAATGCACTGATTCTTTGGTAGAGAGGTGCCTGACTATAAGAATAGGTTTTAATAGTTTAATTTGGTAGCGATTCATAACTCCATTTCAGAATGTCTGACACTAAAAAGAATTGCTAAGTTACCTGTAGGGTTCAAATTAATAGTTACGTGTTACTAGAGAAGATTCTGTTGATATACCCTCCCTACTTGCTTCAAACTTTCTTTTATGTTTAGATAACTTAAAGATAAGAGCTAGATATATTTTACTTGTCAAGTAGTTCCATGGCGTTCATTTAAAAAATAACTTTTATGCAGATGAAATTTCTCAGCTTCACTTCCAGATCCTGTATTTCTTTACAGGACTGAACCTGAGTTCAATAGAAGTAAAAGATATAACTAAGAGATCAATTAGTTGCACTCATTTTCTTATTTTCTTCTGATTCATTACACATGCAGATGGGTTGAAGTGCAGTAAATGATAAAGCTGATTGATGGAGTTGCATGCTATTATCTGAAAGGTCATACTTCCACCTGATTCCCTTGGAATTTTCTGTATACACAACTTAAATGATTTCAGTCGAAACCCAAGGTTATATATTGAATGAAAATTATTAACATATGGTATTTAATAAGTCAAAATATTAAATATATATATGTGATAAAAGTAATAGAATTAAAAGCATTATTATCACATTGTTTTAAACTTTAAGAGGAAGATAAGATTTACAAAGTAAATTCTAGTTAGTCCTAGTACACTTGCAGCTCTCATGCAGTTTGAATGCAGACCCTCTTTTGAAACTACCTGAAAGCTCTGTATGCCAAGTGATCAGAGATGGTGTGTGTTGGGCCAGCTGGGTACTTTCCAGTCTTTCAATGATGTGAAGATGCTGCTGACTGTTAGGTGTTCCTACATTGTCTTAGTCACCTTCCATCATCATACTGAAAAGGCTTTTAGACATATAAAAATTAAGAAGGCGCACTGAAAACTTCAGAGAAATGTGCCACTTTAGTCCTAAATGAAATATTCTCATAGATTTGTCATCATTAATTTATATTATTTTATTTTTGTATTACAAAATATACAGTTAAATTTCAACTTCAAAGCATTTAACTAATTTCTCAGCTTACAAATGGTGCTTTTTCTGTCACTTCATTTTCTGCCGCATAAGAATTGCTATAAGGTCTCCCCAGACTGCTAGGGTATATCATACATTTATTTTGAAAGTATTAAAGATTAAATACTTTTAAGACTAAATTAAAGACAAAAATGATAGCTGTATTTCATTACAGTTATTTCTTTCAAGATTTGTATCAGTCAATCTTTCAGTAATTATCTATAAATATTGTGGCATTCAGAAAGAGCATTTTGCTGAAATTCATGTTAGTTTTCTTCACCAACATGTGTGATATCCTTTCTAATTTCATTCCTAAGAGGGCAAGCATTCTAAGTTGATGGCCCCTTGGCCTTCACTGTGGTTTGAACTCACAGTTGTAAAATGAACTGCACTTATAAAATGATTGCTTGTAGAAGACCAGTTGGCAACTTGGACAGCGCATGTCTAAATAAAGCAACGCTGTCCAGTAATACAGGCGTGTGCTTAACATTTGGATGCTTCATTTTCCTTCTTTTAGAGCAATATCTGCATAAATGTAAACAAAGCAAGATTTGCAATTAATATCCTGCATTAGACTTAGCTGATATGGTGGGAAAATTAGATTAGCATAAAGCCTCTTTTGAATCTCCGAATGTATGCACTTTGGGAGAGTTTTTTAAAAGAAAAAAAATCTTAATTTGCATTTGTTGCATTTATATGAATGTGAAACACTACTATATATTACAGTTTACGTACACAGGTGACATTCATAATTTTGTGTGCATATAAAATGCCAACGATTGCTTAAATGCAATGTTTGACATGTAGTACCTGGAGGGATGCTGATGAAATACAATTGTTTGTCTTTATATTTCTGTCAAAATAAAAGAAGGATAACAGCTGCAAAATAAGGATCTTGGGTTTTGACCTAGAAACAGGTTGTGCACTTTAACTTATTTAAATGTCCTTAGTTTATGGCCTGCAATATCCAACAGTTTAAAGCTGTTAATTAAGACTAATCATTACAAAAAGTTTATGGGAGAATGAAAGTTTTGATTAGCTTTTTATAAAGTGGCAGTAGGTCAAAACAGAGATTATCTACCACAATTCTAAAATTCAATTTGGTAATTTAATTAATTGTGTGGAATGTTGGCTTAAATGTTAGCCCTATGCAATCAAAGAACTCTTTGTCTCCTGTATAAACTTTTGGCTGTTGTACATTCCCAGTTGCTTATACCCATTATATATATTCTAAAAGTAACATGTGTAGTCTGTCATGAATGCCAACCATCACACATTTTTTGCTTCAGAGCAGAATTGGGATCAGTCTACTTTTCAGTAACCAGGAAATTAATTCTGTTTTGGGAATATCCACTAGGAAGATCAGAAGTGAGGTTACTGGTAAGACCATAGTATTGGGTTTTTACCACTTCCTAGCAATGCTATAGTTGCTTACTGCTTTTGAACAAAGATATTTATTTGAAATTGCTTGATTAAAAAATAATCCATTGTTGTTCATTCTGCCATCTGTTTTTGCATTTACAAGAGTACCATTAGCATAATTAACACTCTTTTTCTCCCAGTCTCTCTTACATTTCTATGTACTCCAGCTTATTTATACAATTTTAACTGATGATACATTTTATTGTTAAATCATGGAATTGAGCTCATGTCTCTCGTTAAAATTCTGTCTTAAAGTATTGTCTTCAGTTCTAAATTGAGAGTGTGGTAGTGTTTAACTTAAAATTATATATACCTATTATTTAACAAGCTTTAAAATATTGATGGTATTGAGAAGTCAGGTAACTACAGCAGAAAGCAAATCATTTTAAAGAAATATGCATTCACTTCTGGTATCTGTCACTTCTTCAATTCTTCCTGATACGTTTATGCAGTGGCAGCACTAAGTCCTGTAGGTCTTGTCCCTATATATTTTAAATAATGATAAAAAATCTGAAATTGCAGCAAGGATGACTAATGAGGGGTATGAAGGGTAATAGAGTGGATATTTCTACCATTGCTCTGACACAATGTGACTGGTTTGCTTTTTTACACATTTTGGATCCAGGATTTGCAACAATCACCTCTTCTCCTACAGAATGCCTCTTAAAGGAAACAATAATCCTTACCCCACACATACGTAATTTTTAGCAAGAATTGAAGGAAATGTTGTTAATCATCCTACATTTTTAGGAATTCTTGGGTATCCAATGTCTGTATTTTCAATGATTTTAACTCACAAAGGCAAGGAGCAGTTTTCCTGCTTTAAAACTCATTAAGGCTATTTGAATATACAAAGTTTTGTATGTGTGGTCAGTGCATACACGTATGAATGGTAATTAGCCTAGGCTACCCCGTTTATAATCAGGTATTTAATTTTTGTACCACTGTATTTCGTTGGAAGCCAGCTGTCAAATTTCACCTAAGTCCATGTAGTGTTTTCAAAAAGTGAGGTAATACATTCATTCAAATCATTAAGATAATTTCTTTCTGCCTTTGCTGCTTATTCTGATTCCATTCTGCTCCAGTTTCGTTTCACTCTCCTCAGCTTCCTGTTCAGCACCTTCACCTGGGAGTATGTCTGTACCAGACAAATGCTGAGTCAGTGTAAGTGCTGATTTTCCAGGGCAGTAGGAAACTGTGGTAATTAGACCACATGCATTGTTTGCTATACTGTGCACTGTGGCTCCATCCTTAATCCTCCTTCTTCAGTCTCCTGCTCCATTCATCTGCAAGGCCTGCCCTCAGCTGCCCGAGCACTTGGGTAAAGGAGTCTGTTCACCATAACTCCAGGGGAAGCAGAGAGGGACTATTTCTTACAGCATGGAGGATGGAAGCCAGAAGAGGAAACCCAGGTGCTACCAGTGATTATCTGGGATTTATGAAAACTGGCAGAAAATCAGATCTGCATAGCAGCTTGCCAAACACTTGATGTATTCATAGTTTTTCCTTTACTGGGATCATCTTACTGCATGCTCTTTTATATAGCTTGCTGTTCTTTCTGCAGTTTTGTTCCTTTTTTTTTTTTTTTTTTTGCTTAAATGAGGAACAGATTTTCTGGAAGGAGATTCTATCTAGTGGTGATGGGGATTCTCTAGAACCCACATTACTTACCTCTTAGCAGCTGCTGGAGTATGTATTCATAGCAATGTATGACAGTGAATGAAAATGGATGAAATATTCTGATGGACTGTTCCAGAAAGTTCCTGTTAAATAAGAATTTTGTCATCATTGTGTCCCTTCAGACTTGTCATATAAATCTGTGGTATTGTTTATGTAAAATTAAAATTTTCACAGTAGCATCTTACCTTGTGTTTAAGATATTGACGGCACAATGTTTTAAACAAGAATCTGTCAGCTTTGATGGCCAAAACATGGATAGTAACATAGGCAGTGAGCAAGCGGTGGTGAAGGAGTAACATCAGTGTACTTGTTAAAGAGTGGAATTCTAGCTCTGTCTGGATATACCTTCTTCTTTTCCAGTACTCAGTTTTGCATTACCTTATTCATCTGCCTAAAATTTTCTAGGGAAAAAATTGTCTTTCTATTTGTGTAGGCATCAAGGTGCAATATAGCTGTTCGCCTTAAACACCAAATATGTCACTATTTCACGCAAAATGGTTTATTTAGGAGAAATTTTGCATCAAGATTGAAAATCAAGATGAAGATAATCTTGATGCCAAACTCAATCTAAAATTTCTTATTATTGGACCAAAAATAGTACTTCTTTCAGAAGTACTCTGTTCTGGTAAGCACATCAAGGGAGGTGATTCTCCCCCACTACTCTGCCCTCATGAGACTCATAGCTCAAATACTGCAGATAGGTCTGGGGCAACCAGCACAAGAAAGATGTGAACCTATTAGAGCAGGTCTGGAGGAGGAACACAGAGATGATCAGAGGACTTGAGCACCTCTCCTACGAAGACAGGCTGAGAGAACTGGGGTTGTTCAGCCTGGCGAAGAGAAGGCTCCGGGGATATCCCATTGCAGCCTTTCAGAACTTAGAGGAAACATAAAAAAAGAGTGGGAGGGACTTTTTGTATGGGTAGATAGTGATAGACCAAGGGGGAAAGTTTTAAACTTAAAGAGGAGAGATTTAGACCAGATGTTTGGAAGAATCCTTCACTGTGGGGGTGGTAAGGCACTGGAATAGGTTATTCAGAGAAGATATAGATGCTCTGTGGCTGGAAATGTTAAGGTGAGGTTGGATGAGGTCCAGGACAATCTGGTGTAGTGGGTGCCATCCATGCCTATGGGGGTGTGTTTGGAACTAGATGATCTTCAGGGTCCCTTCCCACTCAAGGTATTATTCTGTGATTGTCTTGCATTGTCCTTCACACTAGTGAGTTATTATTGAGACTATTTATAGTGAGAGATTCTCTTTATTCAGGCATTCAGTCTTTAAGTATAGAAATACTTGGCTATTTGCCTAATATTGGTGTGTTTTGAAAATCTTGTTTCTAAACACCCCTTCTTGCAGTATGATGGCTATTTCTTCAGAGTTTGCTCTTTGAATATTTATCAAGCTCTTCAGTTATCTAGACTTTTTCATTCTTATGATATCAGTGCCAAAGGTAGTGTTGATGTCTGACACTGTGTTGCACTCCTAGGTGGGAATTGGTGATATGTGGAAATAATAGTGCTGCAAATCTATGGAGAAATGTTAGTGTCTAACCTGATAGAATTGAAACAAACCATAACAAGCAAACAACCAAACCCATTCTAGGTTCAGGTAATAAACATTGCAGCTGAAGGAGGAAGAAAAAAGAGGGATTAGATGGGAAAGACCATTATTGTATCAAAATGATACATCTGCGAGCTCCTTTCATGAGTGTTTTATGACTAGGCAAACACATTTTCGTGTTGGCTTCTGCAGTAAATGTTTCTCCTTTATTACTTGATAGCCACTTAGAATTTAGCCTGATTTTTAGCAGTGCTAATATACAGTACTAGGAAAATTTATTTGAATAAAATAAAGCTACATTCTTCTAAACTGGAGTCATAATATTAATACTTAAAATACACAGCAACATGCTGGGAAAATGGGATAGTTATTTAGATATATTATAAAATGTACCCCAGTACTTTGATGTGATTCACTACTATTTCACCAAACCAATTTAACAGTCTCCTGTGGAGAGGGAATAGTGCAATTAAAATTAGTAACAGAGATTTTCACATTCATATATCTAATTCAGGGATGGGTGATAATGAATTAAATACTTTTTCCTTCTTCTGAAGTCAAATCAGTATTAAATGAATCTGAGCTAGAACTCATATTTAAAGAGTGTGCATGCTTGCAGTCACAGCATCTGGGGACAGATTTTCACATGAGAAATAGATGTTCCAGTTCAGGTTTACATGTTAAGTGTCTTTTTTGTTTGGTTGCATTTTCTTCCATTAGATTTCAGAAAATCAAGTGAATGTATAATCTAAATTGCTAAAAAGTTAAATAATTTTGCAGTATGTTGTCTCCCAAAAAATAAGAACTTCCTGGGAAGAGAGCTGCTGTCATTAAATTTGCTTTGGTCAAAAATTAAGGAAGGTAGAGCAAAAGATTAATAGCCCTGGGAAAAATGGTCTCTAGACACTTGTTAATCAGATACTGGAAAATCCAATGGATAATTCTCCAGGGTGAAGTGGCTAAATTTGTTTGTAGCCATTATGAATAAGAAGCAGTTCTCAACTCATTACAAAGCAACATAAAAAAAATAACAAGGATATGCTGTTTTCTATGTATCATGTTACTCTGAAAAAAACTCTCCGAAACACCCAACGCCAAGCCTCCTCTGGTGCTTCCCATAATAGACAAGGAAATTAGATACCACTTTTTAAGCAAATAAGTCAGTGTAGTAAGAGTCACATTAACCCTTCACTAAACAACAGATTAAATAATAGTTGTATATTAGTAGGGGTTTATTGGTAAGATAATATCTTTGATAACTCCTACTGCATCACTGAGTTTGAAATAAATGTGATAACTTTTGTTTCTCAATAAAAGCTTTTAAACAAGTGAATGAATGAAAAAACCAAACCATGCCCCTGCCTGTGCTGATGTACTTGCCCTTGCAGATGGTATGTAAATACCAAAATATGTAAATTATCCATTTGTTAGAGACCTGACCAGTAATGTGCTGATGAAGAATAGGAGTCAAAGAAATTGTGAGTTTAAGACATTTTTTTTTTGTGCAATGTTGCAATGTGTGATGGTTTGATCTTGGCTGGATGCCAGGTGCCCACCAAAGCCATTCTGCCTCCTCCCCTCCTCAGCTGGACCTGGGGAGAGAAAACATAAGGAAAGGCTCATGGATCAAGATAAGAACAGAGAAAGATCACTCACCAATTACAGTCACAGGCAAAACCTGCTCAGCTTGGGGAAATAATTAATTAATTACCTATTAAATCAAATTAGGAAAATGAGAAATAAAAACAAATTTTAAAAACACCTTCCTATCCCCTTCCTACCTGCAGGATATTACTTCCTGTTACCTTACATTCTCACCCACAGTGATGCAGGAGGATGGGGATTGGAGAGTTTCATTCCGTTTATCACATGTTGTCTCTGCCACGCCTTCCTCCTTAAGGGGAGGACTTGTCACATGCTTTCCTTGCTCCATTGTCGGGTCCCTCCCATGGGAGACAGTTTTCCATGAATTTCTCCTAAGGCATGTCCCTCAAAAAAAAAACTGCAGTTTTTCGCAGGCTGCCCCAGTGTGGGTCCTTCCAACATTGTTCAGCCCTCCAGGAACAGGCTGCTAGAGCAGGGTCCCCAGGAGACCTGCTTCAGCATTGCCTTCTCTCTCCATGGGGCTACTGGTCCTACCCAGAGCCTGCTCCAGCATGGGCATTCCATGGGGTCACAGCCTCCTTTGGGTACATCCCCCTGCTCTGATGTGCATTCCTCCAGGGGCTGCAGGTAGATCTCTGTTCCATCATGAACGCCCTTAGGCTGCAGGGGCTCGCCCTGGCTCACCCTGGTCTGCGTCAGAGGCTGCAGGGAATCTCAGCTCCAGTGGCTGGAGCACCTCTTCCCCCTCCTTCTTCACTTGGTGTCTGCAGAGTTGTTTCTCTCTCTCCTCTTCCCTGGCTGCAATTTGCTTCTGCTTTCCCCTTGTTAACTTTGTAATCCCAGAGGTGCTAACGCTGTCACAGAAGGGCTTGGCCTTGGTGAGCAGCAGGTCTGCCCTGGAGCTGCTTGGCATTGGCTTCATCAAACACAGGGAAAGTTTCCAGAGGCTTCTCACAGAAATCACTTCTGTAGTTCCCCACTGCTGCAAAAACCTGGCCACACAAGCCCCAGTACATTATGGGGTTCTTTTTAGGTATTTTACACTAGTTCTTATAAGTTTCTCATCCTTTTCTGACTGAACTGCAATATCTTCTGTGCACCCTAGCTTTATTACCTGCTATATTAAGAAAGCAAAACTTCATAGGCTAAATAATTTATTGGGCTTTACTTTTAAAACATTTCTTGTAAACAGAATGCAGACATGACCATGTACATACCTTTAAATGCCTTTAAAGATGGAAGGTAGTATTGTACTCTGTGTACTGATGTACTAACTTTTTAAACATAAAAAAATTTGAAACATTCGTATTCTAAATGTGAGGGAAGGCTTTTGTCTTGTCCAGATTGGAAGAAGATGCTTAATATGTTAACTCTAAACTGATTATACTCATATGAACTTGAAAACTATCTTTTAACTTACAACTTTATAATTCTGCCTTGTGCTGTGCTGATTACTGAATGAATGCTTTAGTTACTGAACAGGCTTGCATGCTCATATTTGCAGAAGAGATGTGAAAACTGAGGTGTCTGTGCATTTCCCTTCAGCACAGCATACCACAGGATGTAGAAGGCTAAGTGATAGAAAAGGGATTTCTGCAGTTCTGCAGGATTTGCTGTGAGTATGTTGCAAAGCGAGTATGAAAGTTAGGCAGTGGAAGCGTTTAATAGATTTTTCTGCCTTTAAAAATGGAGGACCCCCAGGTTTTATATGTTCCTGTGACTCAGATTTGTTTTATAGCACCAAGAAAAATCAGAGGCTTCACCAAGAATGTTAATCAAATGAAATAGCATGTTTTAAATTATGCAAATGAGCCAGCTAAGAAATGTGATGTCATCTGGACTCACATGTATTGCATGGGCACTGTGCAAGGCCCAAATGCTTTCTAATGTTATTATTTCCCATTTACCTGCAGTATTGTCCTGAGGTTCTGAGAACTTTAAGTGCAGTAAGTTTTCTTTTCTCCATCCCTTTCTTTTCTTCCCCTCACAAAGGTGATAAAGCATAGTGACCTTCCTTGTAGTAAAGAAGAATGGGCAAGTCTTTATGCAGCTTCTGTCAATGCCATCCTTTCAGACTGCTGGAAGAGGTCACCAAGATCAAATATAGACATCTCCCACTGGAGTGGAGCATGTGACCTTGAACTTTTTCCCAGCACCTGCCAACCCATCAATAGCCAGTTTTAGGATACAGTCAGGCTGAGGTTACTGTAAGCCTTATGTTGAAGCAGAGCTTTGAGCAAGTGAGTGACCATTTATGTTAGCTGGAAAAGACTTTAAATACAGTTATACTCTAATGGTTTGCAGTCAAACTTTGAGTCTTGGGAATCCTGTGTGTTTGTGAGAGAGGTGCTGGATCTGACTGTTGGGGACTGTTGTATAGTTTGGCTTCCTTGTGTCTGCTTGTGTCTGTAGATAGAAGGTTTTCCTAGGTCCTTTTGAGCATCCTTTAGCCTTGCACAGAGGGGGAGGAAAGGATTAGCCCTGAATACCTGTGGTCATTTGTCTCATTGACTGATCTGCAATGTCACTTTTGATTCTGTTAGAAGTGCTGCTATTTAAATGTCTGATTTTCCTTATGCATGTGTTCACTTCAGCCAGAGAGCCACAAGATCCTTTCAGTGCGTTCATGTGATCAGCAATCCCCAGAAGTGCTTCAAGGAATGAACCCAAGTGTACAGTCTGGTTTAGTAATTCATTAACTAAAGGCAGTCTATTTATTGTCTAATTTGCTTACTTCAACTATTTTCTAATTGAAGATATCTTTTTTGTATTGTAATTTACTGACAGCAATGTCAATTTTTACATGTCTGTATTGCAGCAAAACAATTATCATAAAGCACAATTGTATTGTGTAAACAGTAATACTTAAGGTAGTCCATTTGCCTGAATACATTGGAGTCCATTAATATGGACTATTTAAAATGTGACTTTCTCCTTATTTTCTACCTTTTGATTGTCATTGTTCACTCAGTTTTAAAGTGGTTTGTTGTCACCAAATATTTTAATAATTCCTTTGCAAGTCCTTATGCCTATGCCTTTGAGATGCTGCTATAGTAATTAAACTGTCTTTTAGTTGAAATGCTTGCAAAGCGTCCAGTTCTGTGCCTGGCAGCTGGTGATGCATTATAGAGACATTGAGCTAATCGATTAAAACCGCAGAGACATGGGAGTTGTCTGACAGCACTGTACTAGGATGAAATTAGTTGGAATTGCATGGTGAAATTAAGGGGAATGCAGGTGATTGCAGCCGTTCTGGGAGAATCCTGGGTGAGAGGGACACTGTGCACTGATCCCTGTGTAATTAGGACAGCCATGTTTCAACAGTATTTCTAAAGTATTAAAATGGACTGGGTAAATCAGCAGGGTTGTTTCCAGTGAACTTGGCATCCATCCACTGTGACTAAAATAACATGAAATTTTTCGGCTGCTAGGAAATGTGAAATTGGACTAATTGTCTTCTAACTAGTCTAGTAGTATGTCAGTCTGTTGCAGGTCAGGAGTATGAATACTGTATGCTTTCAGGTCTATCACTGGAGCTTAAGACATGCTACTGTACAGTTTGTGGTATAATATTTTTTGGAATAAAGACAATATAAGTATGAACACAAGCAAAATCACAGTCCATAAGGGCAGCTGGGATATACTAGTTTTTAAAACTGCTTAAATAGGCTACTTTGAAATATTCCAAATTATATTCAAAGAGGCAGTCCTAACCTAGATGGACTATAGAGATATTCCTTTTCAATTGGAATGTGCTTGGAACACAGATATTAAGGAACTTATAAAGTCTTTTTCCAGAAAAATCCCAGATAGCTTTTTTAATGTAATGAATCAAAGTTCCACTCTGCCTCATATTACACTTATAATCATTCTAAGCAGGGCTGGCTTTAAAGTGAAAGTGCATTTCACTTTAAAGCAAGAGGACAAAAGACTGTTAGATACTACAAAAGGGGCCTCCTCCTGTCTTCTGGAGTTGCGCAGGACAATGAGGACCTTCCTTTGAGGCTTTGTGGAGACCAGACTGCACTCCCAGCTGTAGCACAAGGATCCTTCAAAGGCTCCTCTATTGGAGCAATGTCAACTTCTCTCTACCTCTTACTATCTCACAGTTGCCCTTCCCCAGAGACAGGGAGGCAGCAAAGGGTGATGCCATCCCAGGAATTTGGGAGCCAGGTCTATTGGATGCCTTTATGAGGATTAATGCAAGGGGGAGATGATTACACTGGAGGTTGTCATCTTGGTTTTAAGTGAAGTGCACAGCAGTAGCAATGGTTTTGGTATTGAAAACAGGCATTCCACATCTACCCACTCTGCTGGACAATTTAGTCAGACAGTATTGCCAGACTCAGATAATGAGATGTAGAATGACAGTAGAAAATGGACTCCTTTACGGCCAGCGCTGCTTAGAATGGCCTCTGAGTCACTCTGGATTTGGGTGTTAGTAGACATAGTTTTTACTCTGTGCTTTTCTTGTACTCAGCCTAAATAGTCAGATCAAGTTTCTACTGAACTCACAGTTTTCTCTTGTAATCAATGGTATATGAACTGATACCAGAGACTGACAAAGCATGGTGACTTCTTATAAACTATTGTCTTAATTTAGTTTTGAATGCAACTTGTTTATGAGCTCTTTTCCATAGTGTCTTACTCTTCAGATGCCTTGTTAAAAATTCTTATTTTGTTTTCTCTTTCAATTCTATGTTTATTTTGGAATGAGATGCAGCTATGCAATAACATGTTTCAGTCTAACTAGCCAATATGTCCTCTCAGTCCTACTGCATTGAATGTTTATTTTGTAGCTGTTTTGATCTGGTGTGTGTTTGGGTGAGTGTCTGTGGGTTTATTTATTTCTGTACCTTGAAGAAAAAAGAGCATTATTAAGATAATATACCTTACATTGCTTCCGATAAAAACATACATTTATTTTTACAGATATAGCGACCAAATCTGTTTTAAAAAAATAATCTACAGCACATTTAGGAGAATATTTATGTCAGCAAAGGGGACATGCAGACTGCATGTCTCAAATGTTTTCCTGTTTGATCTCCACAGTCTGCTGTACACATATGCATAGAGCACACCTCTCTGCTCTGCTGTCACAATGAAATAACAATTTCATTCAGCCTGAGTTTATCATTGTCTTGCATGAAGAGAATTACCAGTAACTGGAATAGTAATTTGGCACTGGAAGGAAGGGAAATTTGTGTTATCAAAGAGTATGTCATATGTTTTTAACTGGTTACTCCTTAATAATATGTTTTAAATGCAAATATTTTTGAATGTTTAGAAACATGGAAGTTTAACAGAAACCAGTAGAGAACTAATCAAAATAAAACAGTAAAATTTTCAACAAGGAAACATGAGCAATAGTTCTTGAACTAGAACAGTCTGAGTTTTACTCAAAATTTTCATGAAAGGCTTCATGGTAAATGAACCCAAATAGATGTGATAAGTTAATGAAATGCTAAAATGTTCACAAATCAAGCATCTTTGAAAATATCAAAAACAAACACCCCCTCTTCCCTCTTAAAACCAGTAATGAAAAAACCTTTATAGAACTTTCTAAAGGATATGACATAAAACCAATAAACTACTGTATGGAAGCCATGATGAACACTTGTTAATATATCTAAGACAATATTCAAAGGGAGAATGTAATGCACTTTCTCTGTTAAATAGCTGTTTAATGCAGGTAAGGTCTGTTGCAATACTTTGATATAATTGAAATATTTGGATTTTTTTTTTTTTTAATAAAGCTGGGAAGGATTATTGGTCTTTCACTGGGAAATGTCCTTGTTTTATTTCCCTTTGTTATTTACCACCACCTTTTAATGTGATGTTTAAAAGTTTGTTTATGCCACTACATTCTGTCATGTAGGTTTCCATACATATTGTTTATGATACTAAAATCCTGCATGTTGCTCATGTCCCTTGGACTCTTCAAATCTCCATTTTCATATACTTCCCAACATTGTCAGCAAGTGATCAGGGCCTCTACAGCAAGCACCAAGCAACTGCTTGTTGATATTTGAATTAATCAGCTTCTGTGCAAAATGATGTTGTGTAGCCTTCTCTGGAGCAGCGCTATAAGTGGTTCTCCTCAGCACAGGCAGCCTCCTTCTTCTGGGGTTGGATTCTTTATCTGTTGAACATTCTGAGCTGCATCTAGGTCATGAACTTAAACATGTGGTCCCAGATAGCTGGGGTTGAATGGCAGAGCATTTAGAGGCTTTTGTGAGCTTTGTGCCAAGTTGCATCTCAGACTTGCCAAACACAATACCTGGAGAATGTACCAGGATGGGATGCTTTGCTTTTGCCTTTGTTTCATTTTCCTCTGCCAAAGTACTGAAATACTTAGGTTTGGATCTATGATGCAAGGCAGGCTGATTTCGTATAAATAAGCTGCAGTGCATGCTTTAAAAATAAGAGGAATGTTCACTTTGATCTCCACACAATGGAACAGCAACTATCACAGTCTTTTAACGTGTACTTTTTTCAAAATAGGTCAACTTTATTTTTATTGGCCATTTTCTGAATATAATTCCAGAAGTGTTCAGTTGTTGTTATTTTTAGTTACATTCTCCCTGGAAGTGACAGTTGATAGACACTACGTTTCCAAACACATAGTGGTTGGTGAGGTTTTTTTGAGGTAGGATGCATTTCTGGTTGTGCTTTCTCATCACTGCTGTCCTTTTTCTCTATTATCTTCCATCCCAATATTGCCAAAGTTGGAGCTGTCTGTACTGTTTTTCTAGGCAGAGTTTGCAGAGTAAAAGGAAATCCATATTCTATGTATGTCTCGCCAGGGAAGAAAGCTTTTAAAGATTTCATTGTGAGATAAGGACATGCATCCAAAAGGGCTTTATAGCTGAAGGAATATGAGCTCCCAGTGGTCTACAGACTTATTCAACCAGGGCAGTTGTCTCCTCATGAGTGGAGAGACTGATTGACTGTACCAGACTTCCCTCTGGAATCAATTCATGTTCCTATGTACCATTATAGCATGAATGTGAGGTACTGCAGTAGAAGCTAATTAGGACACTTAGATGTGTCTTAGAATCATAATTTTCTTCCATCTTAATTTTCTGTTCAGTGACTTTTAAGATCAGCTTTTTACAACCTTCTGACTGTAGTTGTAAGACTTACGCAGAAAATTAAAGAGGCTATCAGCTCTTATCAGCTAAGATATCAGCTATTGTCACCTTAGAATGTTTGAACATCCATTGAGAAATGAAGTAAATGCAAAAGGAAGTTTGCAGTGAAAATCCTTTCTATTTCTGCTAGTACATCAGTAATGTTTCCTTTGATGGAAATGCATGGATTGCATTCTGAACTAATGAATAGAAAATCTGAATAATGATGGTTAATTGTACAAAAATAACAATTTAGCAATATAATGTTTCTTAAAGAAACTCCAAGCAAATATGCACCTTTTTCTTTCAAGGGTAGCTATACCATACATTGAATTTTTGACATAAGTAATGCAGGTTAAAAGACAAGAATGGTGCAACACAAGCTCTGTTCTTGAAAATTTTCCCATTTCAAATTTTCATCATAAGAACATGATGTTTTTAAAAAATACTGGTAAATGAATTAATCATTTTTCTAGCAGTATTTTTTTAAAAAACATCTTTACTAAAATAAAATTTCTTGCTTCAAATCCCAGGCATTACTTTTACTTGGTTTAAAATCATTACCAAACATTTCTGTGGGACAGTAAGCCTTTGTATTCTTTGTTTATTTTATCATCATTTTTCCCCTTGAAGCAATTCCTATAGGCCTATGGACAGAGAGGCAGTTATTTTGAAATATTACATGAAATGATTTGCCCTTCCAACGTGCCTGAACTTGAGATGTTATTACAAAGGCCAAAAGGGTTTGTCTATATGGACCTAATTAATTAAAAATGGAAGTTAGAAAGGTTACATAGTCATTTATGAGATGATATAGAAATATAAAAACAGAGTCTATTACATGACATTTTACTTTGTTCTCCTGGCTGAAGAATTATGAAATTAAACTTGCATTAAAAATAAAAATAGAAAAGGCAGCTCACGCAAGATTAACCTGATTTCTTTCTAACCAGATAGCTGACTTTCTTTTGGGGAAGAAATGCTAACTACTAATAGTCTTTCTTGAACTTAATTTGCTATACTGCTGTTTCAAAAATTATTTATTCATCCAAAAAGTATATGTGTCAGCATAAGAGTTGCTGGATTGTGGAGTGGGTAAGAAACTAAGCTCAGTACAATGGTACTGAAAGGGGCTTCCTAACAGGAGAGAAGATTTTAAACAACTTCTCAAGATCTGAAAAAAGTGGATCAGTGAGACAAAACTAAGAGAAAGAAGCAGTCAGGGCTAAATAATTTTGAGAACTAGAGTAGCAGAAATGGAAAGAAATTGCATAGCAGAAAGTGCAAAATGCTGCACCTGGGGACTAATAGTACTAAATTCTCTCAGAGTTAGGACTTCTACCAGAGAGGAATGACTGAAATAGAGAAATTGATCTTAAAGAGCCTAAGAGGCACCACTGTGATGCAGTGTCTTACAGTCAAAGGTAATCCTAAGACTGGAGTGATACTTCTGGGTAAGACTGGATGGCACTAGTAGTGGTAGAGCCATAGAAGTGAATTATTTATACAAGTTATGTTAAATGCTGGTACCAGTGGTCAGGAGCAGTGCCCCCAGCCAAGGACTATTATGCATGTTGCTCCAAGTTTCCTTTTGCCTCAAGAGTCTGGATTCATGAACACAGGTGGGAAATGAAACATGGAAAGGTTTGATTGAGGGTTATGGCATTCTTATGAGGAGCTATCCAACTGTTCCCAAGGAGAGCTCTCACTATTGGGCTGGGCGTGGAGTCTCCTGTGCTAAGGAAAGGGGAATTCAAAGTGTGAAGGATACTGATAAAGACTCTGAGGATTATCAGGAGAATGGCTTATTTATCTGGGGATGGAGAGAATGAAAAATTCAGAAATTTTGATAAATGTGGATGGAAATTAGATATAAAAGAAGAAAAAGATATAAAAGAAAAAGAAGTCTAGAAGATTATATGATTACTCTCCCTGGGGTATTGAAATGCCAGGAGCCCTGGAAAACGCTTTAATTTGGAGGATCATGTAGTTTCAGGAAGTTTGGTATTAGCTGGCTACAAATAAATTTAAGATGGAAATTTAATTGAAAACATCCAGCCACCAAAGGAAACGGAACCTAAAAGACCTACAGCAAAATATGCTTAAGTCCTTTTCAGAAGGCAGTACATATGCTTTTCAAAAGATAGGTGATGATTTGTGCAAATAGAGTACCAAACTCGGTGAAAAATGAGGTCCTTGTGTTCTTCATCCCTTGATTTCAAAGGCATTGAACTATTTAAGTGAAACAACCTCAGACACCTTCACCACCCATGACGTTATTTCAAAGATTTTTTTTCACATTAAAAAAATCCAGGTTCCCTCTGCACTTCTTCCTAAATTCCCCTATTTCTATACAAGTAAGATTCAGAGCAGTTTCTAGAAATGTTTTTTTGTGTCCTATAACATGCAGCGTCCTGTTGATATGAATTGATGTCATCTACAGGGTGAGTGGAGAACCTCCAATTGCACCCATTTTCAAGTTTAGGGTTTTCAAACCCTAAAGCTAGAGGGGTAATGCACAACTTCTCTGTGGAATTCACTAGACATCTGAGCAAGCAATTGTATAGTCTAAAAGAATCTCAATTTCTGTTTAGATAATCCATGAGGATGCTGCAGGAGAGAAGCATTATTATGATATGATAGCTCAGATACAGCCACTGTGTGTGAATTTTAAGTTTAGTCCCTCAGACATGGCAGTACATTTCCAGGAGCGGAATGTATATGGAATGAAAGACCTCAATTTTTTTCAGACTTGTTATGGTTATTCAGTGTGCATGTAAAAAGTTTGCCAAACACAGAGTGCTTTAGGTGAGAGTAAATATCAATGAGTATTATAATTAATAATAATGAGTATTATTATATTACTGATATAAAAATAAATAAATTATTTTTAATGAATACATTTATCATTAAGATTAGTATTGCGATACTATATGTAATATTACTACTACTACTACTATTGCTGTTGCTATATATTTCTTGTTACTTGTTACCAGAGAAGGAGGCAACATACTTTTCACTACTCTTTCCTTCCTGAGATATTTAACTTTCTGTGCAGGTACTAGCTGTCAGTCAAGGCTAATCAAACTGGCACAGTTAACATAATACATCATAAAATTTCACAGTAATGTCAACCTATAATTCTGTCAATCTGGTTAAAGGAAATAGCCTAAAAACAATATTGTCATTTTGTAATAACACAGGGAAACAGAATTTTGGAATAATATTTTTTACTGTCTGCTATATATATATCGTATACAGTTTTCAAGAGCAGATGTGGTTTCCTTTAGGATTGAATTGGTCAAATACCCCAAGTTTTGAATCCTTATTTTTCACTTCTCTCGCTCTCATATTTTCAATGTATCCTGAAAAGGAAATGGGGTGTTGCAATTCTCCCAGTATTGTGACACTAGAGATGTCCAGGAAAAAGAGAAAAGGAGGGTCATGAGTTTCTTCTCTGCTTGTTTCACTGCAAGAAAATATTATATGATGGAACTGGCCAGGGTTAGTTGGATAGTAACATCTAGCAAAGATGATCCCCAGCTCTGCTATCAGCTACATTTATATCCTTTGCATGCTAGCAGTAGAGGATTGTCATAGCAAAATTTCAAACCAAGACAGATATAGTTTTAATCCAGTTTATACACATGGGAGCAGAAAAGTGCAGTCTGGCTATTTGCATGACACATCACAGAAATGCAGGCTTCAAAACCTGATGTCTTTCTCCTCAAGAGATTATGATTTCCAGACTTTTACAAGTTTTTTGGTAACCATTCAAGCTATTATCAGACAAGGTTAAGTCTGTTGAAAATAACTTGCTTTTCAACTTTGCCTTTGGCAAATCTTGTACAAAAATTGAATGCTACCAAATTCACTGCAAGATATATCCCTTTACTGCTATTACAGTGTATTCAAATGCACAAGTAACCCACTTAAAATGAATGAATCTTCTCATGAACTAAAATAGTGGGCTAAACAGGCATTACGAAGCCTATATGGACTCAGCTTGTTCAAGAATATTTGTAGCATATTCTTCTGTGTTGATCTCTACTTGCCTGAAGCAGTTGTTCATAAGATGTTTCATGTGCTGGGGAAGGAACATCTTTGGAAGCACTGGGCAAATTTCTCTCTCCTCCTAGAAGTGGGGTTTATTTTTTCAAAATACAGAACATTGTATAATTAATTACCTAGGTTAGGTGGTCTTTGTCAAGTATGTTTGTAAACCAGGCAAAATTTAAAGGGAAGGCTACGTAAGAGGGATTAATTATCAAGAATCTTAGGTTTTAGGTACAGAAGCTTATGGAGAAAGGATGATAAATTTACTGAGATCTATAAATGAAACATAGGTCTTGATGTAGAAAGGTTGCAAAAATAAAATGAGAATATGGTCTTTGGGAAAGGCAGTATTAACAATCAAATTCCAAAAAAAAAGAAAAAAAAAGGGTAAAAGCAGATGCAAGCAATCATCATACCTGAGTACAGCATCCACAGGAATGAATGAGGCTAAACAGTCATTGCAGGAAGAGAAAAGCAGCAGAATGGAAACTAAATTCACTTCGGTTTCATATGTAAAAATCCGTCATTAGCACAATAGAACAGAGAATCTGAGACAATGACTTCTCATGGTTAGATGGACAGGACTAATTAAAAAAACATCAAAGGACTTAAGGCAATGCAATACTTTGAAGGAGAAGTTTACAAATTATATCTGGAGGGAAAAGGAAAAAGCATTTCAAGCTTACTTAAGTTGCAAGCACAATCAGATCTTTGGATAACATTAGGCAGAGATCATACTGCTTTGGAAAGTGATAGCTAAATTCAGGAGCTGTTAACCCAGAAATTTAACAGAGTCGTCTTTCAACACCGGGTTGCTTCTGAATACAGAATAAGAGCTTGGAAGTGAATGTGCAGTTGATGCAGGCATGAAAACAGTGAGAGAGTTGTGTGCAACCTCCTGGACTTTCTATGCTGTCTTATTTAGTGGCAGTAGAAGATGATTTTTTAGACCTAACAGTATGGCAGCTGTGTACAGCAGTCTTGCCCATGCCTCATAAACTCATCAGCCAAAAGGAGAAATAACCATTTTGTCTTCCCAATATATTCACATGAAATGAATCAGTAAGAGAACTGTTGTTGCAAAAGTGCACAAGCTGTTCCCAAATTTATGTCTCCTTGTTTTATTTCTCTTATAGGAGAAAGACAGTGTGTGTTTGCTCTAGACTCATTGTCTTTTCCCTCAATCTTGCCTTCAAGAGAAGGCAGTGAGCACTGCCTTTAAGTGTGTAGCAAGAGGCTCACAAGAAGGGTTGTGTGTTAGTACAAAGAAGAGAGAATACTTTAAAGGATAATGCTGGTTTGCTCCTTTTAATAAAATGCCTGCCTCAAAGTTATGAGGAAGCCCTTTTTGGTTATTCTTTACCACTATCACACAACAGCATCAGGTGTTGACTTCTTTTAAGAGAGCAAAAGAAAGTTGTAAAGAAATGTCAGAGTTAACCCAGCTCAGGACTTCCCATGTTGATAAACCCAAAAAATGACCTGAGGGAAAGGAACCCTTCGTCACATCACGAAGCAGAGCAAGGCTGAGCAGACAGAGCTCTGAAGTACAGGTCAGTCCAGTGATTTATGCAATGTGTAGTGAAGTGGAAAATATTTATAAATCACTTGCCTTCTCTCAGAAAGGATATAGGAAAACCAATTATATCACTCTTAAAATGTGGGAGGGGAATTTCAGTGCAAACATGAATGTTTTGCAAAGAAGCCTGTTTTTAAGTCAAAGCATTCTGAAACAGAAAAAACATGGAGCTGTTATTTAAAGAGACTTTCTATAAAGTAGTGAACTGCAACACAGTGAACCGCAACACTCTATATCATAAACAAGAAAAGTGCAACTTTTTGCAACTGCAAAAAATGCTTTGAAGCAAAGTTTATATTCTAAGTTACTGTGGGTTTGGTAATGTTAACTGGTATAGAGTTGTGTGTAATTCATTCAAAGGGGGAAAAGATGAGCACAAGAAGCAGGAATCCCTCCCCCAGCTTCCAATCTGTTCCTGTATGAGAAATGACAATCACCAAGCCTCAAACTTTCTGAGGCAGAAATGTGTCAGTAGTGTAGACAAGAACACAGAGCAACTGGAATTTGTCTAAGTGCTTTGGGTTTTCAAACATGAAGGCAAAAATAGCACTGTGAAGTAAGTTGGTTGAAGCTGGGAGGAGGAGGAGGTAGCCTGAATATGCATAGGCGATGTATATTTTCTTGGAATCTCTATCTCACTGCAATATTCCAGAAAAGGTTCAGACTGTTAAGCTAGAAATCTGCAGTGTTGTTACCCGTGGGAGTTATCGATTCTCAGGATTGTAATTTGTAAAGAAACTTTGAATGAGTTGGATTTTGTGAACTAAAGCTCCTAGTAGAAATCACTTTTAATAGTTTGGTACCAATGTTAGTTATACATACTGGAGACACATTTCAAGGTTTGTCACCACATGTAACCTCCTGGAGCTGAGTCACATTTCTTCAAGTGACACCCTGAGAAGGCATAATTATAGGACAGGATTCCACTGAAAGTATCATTGAGAAGGTAATTATTCTACTATCCCCAGCTTCACAAAGGAGACAGTTTAGATGAGCAGCAAATCATGGCATGTTGCTGATTTATTTAAAAAATATGCTGGTAATGATCTTTAACAAATTACTAAAGAAGGAATGTTAGTTTCCCTTGTGCAGAAGAAATTGTCTTCATGGCAGCTACTAGCACTAAAGTATTTTTCTTGCTAAAAGCAGTATTGAGAATTCTTGCTGGCAAATAGTGAGGCAAACAGGCAATCATGACTGCCCCATTTTTGATTTTATGAATACCTGTTTTGCCGTGGGAGGGACCTGAAAAAATTTACAAAGGAAAGTGAGTTGGCTACTTATATTGTAGAAAGATTGAGAAATAATGTAAAAACTAAACTTAGAAAGTATATTCTGTGAGAAAGCTAACTGTAGTGCTTCAGGAAAGTTGTTGGATAAAGTTACGTGAGGATAACATAGAAACAGACATTGTGAAACACCTTATGTGGTTCTTCACGTGTAGCAGATTTATGCCTAACCAATCCTCAAAATATCATAATTATTTTAACTGCATTTTCTGTCATCTAAGGTGACTATTTTTTTGTTTTTCAAAAACTTGCTTATATCTCCTCCAAGCCTTGAAAATGGGTATAAAACATTTCCAGAGTCTTCATAAGAGATTTACCAGTTATGTGACCAAGCCAGGGAAAAAAAATGAAATGGAAGAGGTAAATTTATTGAGAAGCAAATAGATTACCTATCCTCTCAACACTACTGGAAAATACACTAATCATTAGTATCATCTGAGCTCTCTCTTCCCTGCTGGGAAAACAACTGGGTTTTTTTTAATTGCCTCTTACTAAAAAAGGAAGTGATACCCTTCAGAGAGGTAGGCAAAGCCCTTTGCTGTTTCTATCATACATGTCGTGGTCACCAGTCACTCCCTGTTAGGTCCCAGGAGAATGGATGCCTTTAAGCTTTGGTTCAGCAGTTTTTAACAGGGAAACAAAAAGAGTGAGAGAGTAGAGAGATAAATTATACTTTAAAAAATTACAATGACAAATATATTTTAACTCTTGAAAAGTTGCTTGTGAATGTTTGAATAAAATGATGTGTAGTCTGACAAGTAATCTGGCTTTCTGTTCCCTCTTTGTCATGATCAGTATAGTTACAAAAGTAGACAGTTTTTAAGCTTTGGTGGGAACCATATGTTAGGAGTTTTTGAACTAAAGAAAGAGAGAAGTCACGCACACCTCTAGGGAAGATCGAGAAGGCAGATCAGGAAGAATTTCACAGCCAAGAAATAACTGTAATAAGAATGGAGCATCAATCACGAATGACTTCAATTATTTTGTCATTGAGTAGAATAAAAAGATACAAAGGAATAGAAAGATGACACATTTCTTAAGCACGATTGGAATGTTTTTAGACACCAGATCAACGTGAAATATTGGGTGTCTATTTTTCATCAGAACTAAATCTGTTTCAAGAAATTATGTGCTAAAATTGTTTAATGTAAGTGATATGACCATAATGAATTTAAACTGTTATCTCTCTCATTAAGGGAGAATAGATATTTTAATTAATTAGTTGTTGTTATGGTTGTGTAATTGATTGTTATAATTGTAACTCTGATTCTGTGAAATACTGTAGAGTCTTGGTCCTCGGTGACTGCAGAGGTCCCACTGTACTTCAGCTATCTTGTGTGTAGGTGCAGGAGCCATCCTGCAGTCATGTAGGAGCAGAGAGAGTGAAATCAATACAATAGAGCACTGCAAAAGCCACTTAACACTGTGGTAAGTTACTGAAGCAAGCTCCAAAATACAACAGAAGCAAAGACATCCTTCCTTGTCCCTTCACAGATTGAACTCTGACTGTGTTCTTCTCCTCACAAACACCTAAATAGATATACATGTTTCCTAGGCCTAGAGGCAAGAGCGGCAGCATATTTGAATATTGATTGTAGTTTCTGTATGAGATTATTAAATGTTTGTTATATTTACTCTTATGACTGGCTGGACACACTTGAATGGTGTGGAGAAAAAAGAACTGATTGTTAAAGGATAGGTGAAAATATCTTATCTGTTTTTTCATGGGAAAATAGAGTGATTTTGTGATTTGAATTCAGGAAAAATTAAGAGTAGGGAAAATACAATGATTCTGTGAAATACAATATCAGACCTTGGGTAACAGATAGGAACATATATATACATATGTATAATATTATATATATAAAAAATTATGATACTTATAAAATAGCAGATTCTCTATTTTAAAATTCCCTCCTCCCTCAAATAAACATCTTAGACATACAGAAATAAGAAGAGGCAGTTTAAGTATTAGCAGCCTTAAATCACGACAAACCATCAAATGTTGGCAATTCATCATATATAACATCAAAACCTGGAATAGTTTTGTAAAGATCTCAAGATTAACAGATCAAGTTTTCTCTTGAGAACACTCAAGTATTACTTTCAGCACACCATGATGCAATATATCAAACTTCAGCATTGTTAGTGTATTGAGTGTTGGGGATAAAATTCTTTATTGCCATTATGAGGAACCTGTGAAATACATTTATATACTGCTCATTAACAGCCAATCAGCATTTATTACATTTTTCAGACATTATAAGGTCTATGTAACAGAAAATTTATTCATTGTTCCCATCAGCTACTTAGGTGAAGGCCAGACATTTCTTAGGTGAGGGCAAAAAATTCATGCTATTTGGCAGAATAAAAGCATTGTATTTCAAAGCTGGAAATCATGTTAAAACTGGGAAGGAAACAGCTTTCTACAAGAATGCAGGACATCTCTGGAAAGTCTAAAACATTGGACTTGAAAGATATTCAGTTTTTACAAATTAAAAGTTACTGTGGTAACTTGCAGATAAATTTAAGTTTTTCTGCTCCTTTTTACTTTCCCAGAGGCTTGTATGTTGAACTTGTGCTGAGATTTCATAATTTGAAGAGTATACAATACAGTTCCTATAAAATATTTTAAAACTTCCTAAGAAGCTTACACATTTTCAAATAATATTCCTTAAATATATTATAGAATGAATGCATGAAAAATTGATGTGATATATGAGTTTTATTAAATTTTGCTTGTGATGGCTTGCTTTTTTTGTATATATAAGGTATCTATCCAAACTTCTGGCAATGATATCTTTTGGCATATATATATATGCCAAAACTTAAACCATCACGTACTGCACCATCAGACTTACACCATTATTTTCATATCTCTCTCAGCAAAAGAAATGAATAGTAACTTATTTCCTTGAATTGACAGGGGCAGAAGTATGTGCCCAGAGATACATAAAGCCATCTCAATCAGTAAGGTCCAGCTTTAAATGGTTCTGGCCTCTCAGTGTTGGAAATTAAGACCATACAATGACTTAAGAAAAATTAGGAAACCCAGATATTACAAAACTATATTCTAAAATGCTAAAAATATTTCCATGGGGGATATATTATTATTTTGGGGAAATACTATATGTTTAACAATATTTAGATTTTTCCTGTTATATCAGGAACTTTACACTTTGATGTAAGCAGCCCATAGCATACTTCACACTTTAAAGGAGTTTTGAAGTTCTTAGATACAGTAGCCAATTGCACAGAGGATAAAAAAATTCAGCACATTTAAAACCTAATATTTTGACCTCAGCAGCTAGATGCTAATATCTGAATATGTACAGTTTGTAAGCTGAGGGAACTATCACCTAATTTGTTATGATGAATCTATATTTTCAGAATAACCATGTCCAATAAGGACCACCAGAAACTACCTTTTATAAGGAAAAAAAAAAATCATCCTTCCAGAGAAAACAAAGTATCAGCCTAAAACATAAACTGGCTAAAACTACACCTTAGAAATAGAAGAGCTCCTGGAAAGCATTACTGTCATGTAAGGGTACCTATTGTTTCCTTTGTGAGAATGACAGTGATTCATAGTCAAAAACAAGGAAATGTCTTTTGTTTCTTCCAAACAGGATACTTTTATGGTGTATTTTTTACTTACTGCCTTCTGAACTTTGCAGGTGATTTTCCTCCTTGTGTAATACCTCAACCAAAAGGAACTTTTGTAAGATAGATATAACAGAATTCAATCAAGAGCCTAGTAGGCATCATAATTACAGAGTTTTAATTTACCATTGCACTTAACATGCCTGATAATGGGTAGATTAACCTCCCTTGGTTTGCTATAGAATTTTGTTAATGTAATTTTATATTCTACAATAAAAGTACTGAAAGACAATGTGAAAAGTCATGGGAGCATGGGCAGATTTTTTAAATGGTAAGGTGTGAAATGTCTTGCTGTCTGATCCTGCACTCAGTGTAAAGGGATAAGCCTCCAACTTTATTGATCTACCCCTGAATGCCATAGCTCAGGAGAAAGTGATAATCACATGTGTGGAGCTGCAGAATCAAGAATCTTATCTTAGCAACTGAAAATACTCAAGCATCTGCTGTCAAACTAAAAAAAACTTAAACCCCAAAGAATGTATTTTCAGATTTCTATCAAAACATTGAGGGGTTTTTATGATCACAGCCACATGCTCTTGAGTGTTTTCATATTGACATTATGAATTGGAGTTAGACAAAGTCTATAAGTGTATGAGTTGCCTTGATAGGAAGCCACAGCAATGTAAGACAAAAAATTCTGGTAATTCATTTGGTGTCTGTGCATCATAAAGAGGAATTTGATCAAATGTAGTAGGAATTTAATGGAAGAAGTTCTGTTGAATACTCTGTATAATCAAGGTTTTTCTAAAAACCCAAAAAAAACCCCCAATCAAACAATCACAAAGGAAATAGAAGAACTTCATTGTAGGCATAAGGAGAGAAGAACCTGCTTAGGATGGTCTTATGATCTTTCATTATAGTTGGCAAGAAGTGCACCCTCAATTTCATTGGGCTTCCTGAAGTCTCTACCTACTGATGTTATTTGTGCTCCAAAATCTGAGAAGCAACATCTAAGAAATGGTATCTAAGAAGCAGACATAGCAAAATGTTTATGCAGCTTTAACAACCCAATTATTTAAGTAGGTTTTGGTACTTTGCAAACCTGGGACCGAAGCCTTAGAGTGTATCTGACTTTTATAAAGCTATCATACAGATGTCAGTCATATGTGCGAAAATCCATGTATTATATAGATCTTATCTGCTTCTGGCTTTTCTTTACCACTTATTAATTACGATGAGCCTTTTTCTTCATGTACCGGACACTATAAAAGTCCAGATTGTGTTCATAATGCTCTAAAAACAATAACCATCATGACAGCTGCATGAGTGTTCAGGATGTCAGGGTACATTAAGGTAGGTAGTAATAAACACCTTTATGGACCTCATAACAGTGTTATGAAAAATCTTGTCATTGGCACTCAGGGAACTAGTTATTATGAGGAAACATTATTTCCTATATTATTAATAGTGATAATATTATTATCACTATTATTACTAGTACTATTACTACTATTATTATTAATCTAAATTTTAAAGAAGTTATAAGAATTCTCTAAAAATTAAACATTAAAGGGAAGCATACAAACTGCCAGTTCTGAGTAGTTAGCCAATAAAATATTATTCTTATTCAAATTCTCACATCATTTCTGTCCAAAAACATCAGAAATTTATGGTAATAATAGTAGAGGTTCAAGGCATTCTGTTGCATCTCTTTGGAGGGGCTTTGCTGGTTGCCCATGCTGTATACTGTATTGTAGGTTTGCAGTATTGAGATAGATTTTCAGAAAGTAGCTTGGCCTAGGAAGTTGCCATAAGCAGGTTTCTTTTTATTTTTTAGACTAGAAATGTTCTGCTATTTTTGTCTTACATATTGAAAGCATCTTCTAAAGGAACTTGATACTGAGTTATACTGAAATAAGAGCTGAATCTGCTACTCAGCTCTTTGAGTAGGGCTTCAAAGAAGTTTTTTGTCAAATTAAGTTCCAAATAAGAAATAAAGTTTTATGACACATCCCTTTTATTTTTGAGCCAAGTCTTCCAAAGTGAACACACCTGATTAACTTTAAACATGTGAGTAAGCTCATTACAGGCACCAGGATATTTGCATATTTCAAGCTAGATGTAAGAAAGATTTTTAAAGACTCTATGTTTCAATCTTTTCACAAGTGTGCTTGCTTTTTCCAGCTTTCTTTGCTATTTTATTAGCCTCCAAGTCATCCACTGTGTTGGTTTTAGCTTTCCCAGTGTGAGGACTTATTGATTTTCAGACATTGCAAATTTATATCTTTATATGTGGACTGGACTCTAACTATAAATATAATTTAATTATAAAAGTCTAAATAAGTTCCTTCTGTTTTAACAAACCAAGATTGATGCCCTTATGTATAAAAGAACAATAATTTGAGTACTTGTATTATTTTAGTTGTACTTGATTCTGCTTTAAGTAGAATGCCTCAGAGTAAGAAATGTTTTTATCACTTAAAAATCAAATCCCATTGATTTATTTTGATTATGTGTAGTAAGAGTTTCAGGAACTAAAGAGAGGCTTGAAGGAAGAGTTGCATAGCTACAGAATCAGTACTTGTCTAGTTTTATTGATATTTTAACAGCTTGAATGTAGCAGAGAATACTCAGATTGGCCAATGGAGTGGGTAGTAGGAGTAGCATCCTAGCATTTTTTTAAAAGTCCTACAGAAAATGGTAAGTTTTTATTATGAAATTCGGGTGAAGAGTTGTAATCAAGTAAAACAAAATGAAAATGAGGCGGTTTTAGCAATGTAATATACAAGAAATGCTTCAATGGGCTTCTCCTGAAAATCTTCATATGAAGGCCTTTTCCTGCAAATGTCCTAGCTGTTATTTACATTATCATCCCATTAGAAAATATTGAGCTCACTGAGTGTGTACTGACAACCTACTTGAGAATGTATTTTACATGTATAGTAAAAAGCAGAGGAAATAATTGCAGTTGTCCAAGGGCAGATGATGCCTAGAGAAGCTACCTGGAACAGAGGCTGGGCAGAATTAAAGGTATAAAGTAGGTATTTATTAAAAGGCCTTCAAAGAATATACCTTGCGCAGTACAAGAGCTCAGCTGTGGCTCCACCCAAGATGGACAACTGGTCACAAGTTTTCACACTTTTATAAGTTTTGGTCCATTTCAATACTGGGGTTAAGTGTCCAATTACAGCTTCAGGTTATGAAGTCCCATCCTCACAGACTGCTCTCCTCAGTTTGCTGTTGTTGACACTTTTTGGGCCTGAAGCTGCAATGATGACCTTGGTTCTCAAGTTGGAAAAGGATTGTTTCATATAACTAAACTGTGAGGAGAACTTACTGAAACTTTATATGGAGTTCGGAGTTACAGACTAAGGCTGCATAGAATCTGAAAAATATGAAAGCTAAAATTAAGGCATCACAGAAAAATTTTCCTTAGGCCTCTGAATTTCATCTGAATCATCAATAGTCTTCATTTTCTTCACTCGCCTGAAAATCTGAGCAGATCCAGTTGAAAGAACCACACTGGTTTATGACAAATTGTCACTGACCAAGAGCTAAAAAAACACAGGTCTTCTGACTTTAGCAAAAGATTAATTCAGTAAGACTGAGTATACTCACTGACCAGAAAGAACACAGGAGTTATAGCTTTCTTGGGGAAGTATAAAATGATGCTGTAGACTGCTGGTTGAATAGAAATGGTTGGACAGCTGTTTCTTAAGCATAATTTGTAATAGAAGTAGAAGACTTAAGGTATTGAATCAGTGTAGAGCATATAAATTATTTTGACAGTTGTTTTTTTTGTTAGGTTTGTAGTGATGCAGCAGGGGTCCAGAAGACTATGAAACATTTTAGCTAATATCTAAGCCTTCAGTGAAACGAAATTTTTTTTCTTTTGTCCCATGAAGTGTTGTCTATCATCACATTTGCATTGTTTTGTCGTTTGCTTTTACCAGGACTCATTTCTTCCCTTAATAGTGTCGTGTTTCTATCCAGAGGCTGAACTTTGTTATACAGTGAACAAACAGGACAGTGCCTATGTGCAGTGCAGTAAATAATCTGAAATGAGCATTACCTGATACTTGTGTTTTCCCAGGGTACATTTTTCTCTTTTATTGATATAACATTTCTGTTGCTTATGTTGGTAAATCTTCAGGGGGACAGGGGCAAGTGAGCTGTTGTTAACATGCCATTTTCCACACAAATTATTCCAGCAGAAATTTCATAGAAACTATTTGGAGCCCATCATTAGGTTTTGCCTTGTCAGATCTTTAGGGCATGGTGTTGTTTCTTTCTGGCTGATGTTGCTGAAGGTTGACCAGAGGTGTAGGAGTATGTGACACTCTTATAGGAGTAGTAGTCCTTTAATGTAGCTGGAGTTATCCTAAAAGTCTTTGACACACTGAAATATTTGACACAGTGAAAATTTCCTGAAAATAAAGGAAATGCCTATTTACTCAAAGTCCACCTGAGCAGGTAGAAAACCAGGCGCCTGGTGAACCAAGCTACTAAAAGTAGGGGCTCTCCTGTTCAGCTTTTGGCAGGTGTGAGGTGTGCCTGAGTTCACACTGCCAAATGGTTTGAGCCAGTTGTATTTATGGGGTTTATAAGGGCAGACCTCACATGTAAGCCCATTTACAATTTGGGCCCGGTTTACGGGCCTGAAGCAGTGGTGGCTTTTCAGGCTTGACCACAGTGGGGACCACTTTGGAATTTGATTACATGCTACTGAATTGCAAACTAATGTAATGACATGATAATATATGATATAGCCTTTGAGACCATATCCCAAGCATGTTTAACTAGAAGGTGATTCAGTGTGTTGTGTATGACATGTGCACAAAAGGAAAATCATGTTAGAGAAATAGGGAAAAGGAGAGTGTGTTCTCTGAGAGCTGAAACATTGACAAAGACAAGAAAGGATGACCTTGTTATAAAGGGTAAGGAAAGATGAGATGAAGCTAGGAAAGGACGTATTATACTCTCAAGACTGAAAGAAAGATAAGCATGGCATTGAGACATATATAAAAAAACCACAACAGATATGTCTTAGAAAGGAAAGTACTAGCTCGAGGGTGTAAGCATTAGACTGGTATTGAAGAGATATTACTTCGTTCCTAGTTCTTGAATGACCTTGGACAAATCTGTTAATCTGTCCTTGTCTTGGTCTCTGTCAGTAAATGTGGATGATAATATTTCAGTATCCCTCAATGAAATTATGAGAATACACTCATTTGTAGTTGGAGTACTTTGCTGCTATTACAGCAGGGTCGTGTAAGTGCTGACATGGACAGGTTAACCAATCACAGAAAGAGAAATTAAACCTGCAGACTAGGATGGAAGAGATAAATGACTCATAGGAGAACTTACTGTGAGTACTGAAAAGGTTTTGTTTTGAAACAATAGAATGAGTTTTTTTACTCTTCTATTCAGCCCTTAAATTGCCTAGAATACATAAACCTTTTAACTATCTGGGCACATCAAGGATCATTTAAGAAGAATTTAGGTAATTTTTTCTATGACTTAAAAAGTTTTCTTTCCTTGCTTATGTATTGTGTCAAACTATTATTGTTGAGTGTTTTGTAGGGTTTAATGACAATTTTATGTCTAGTTGACTTGCTTTGAATTTAATGCTGACCCTGCTTGGAGCAGATTGGACTAGTTGACGTCCGTAGTCCTGTCCAACCTGAATGATTGCTGTAATTCCATAAAGGAATGGAGAATGTCTATTCTCTAATTACAGCTGTCGCATGCAACCATCCTGATTCACTTCTCATTTGCTCTAATGTCTGTGCGTAACTTTAACACTCTGCATTTCATGCGAACGCTCATCCTGAGTTTTTAATGGCATTCCTAGTGCTGATGATGGCTCTAAGAGAAACAAGCCTCTGATGTACAGTCTGATGTCCTGGTTGCAGAGTAGGGTTGAAGTTGAGCACCACATGCCAGTGGCCAGGTTGCTATTCAGGCGTCACTGGGGCCATAGTTCTGGTGGGGGAGATAAGGTCTAGAATTCCAGCAGTTTGTTTCTCTCCCTTCCTCAGAGAGATTGCTGGGACCAGCCCCTGTGTGCCTTGCCCTCTCTCTCCACTGCCTTCCTGGTCCTCAGAGAACATAGCTCTGAAAGTGGCAAACAGTATCAGGTCACGAATGCAGACCCAAGACGAGAAAAAAGTGTTGAAGGGCCTGAGCCCATCTGAGTGCACACCCCACTCTGAGAAAAGTGGCAGTGGTGTGCCCAAGCCCAGCAGGGCACATGCCCTGCAGCACGGGCTGAGAGAAGGCAGCCACAGGGGCAACAGGGAAGCAGCAGACTGCCCCAGCAGGGAGGAGCAGGGAAGCACGAGGAAAAGAGGTGAGCTGAATACGGCAGGCCACAGCCAAACACAGCCATCTGGAAAAAGGCAGTCATTGTGACACAGACAATCTAGCTTTCAGGAGTTTGTCCATCATTGTTTTCTGTTGTCTCAGGCTGGGGAACACGCAACGCTAGCACTGCCATCTTGCCTTTTTCCTGGTGGCCATGTGGTATAACCTCAGGGAAGCATCCACCATCTTGTCTTTGTCCCAGAGACCATCCAGCACTAAGTCAAAGTGGTGAACACCTTTTGTGTATAAAGCACCGCTTCTTTTTATTTAGTTATTAATACTACGGTTGTCATTGTGCATCTCTTATTTCATTGCTGTTTGCTTTCAGTAAATCGTCATCTCAACATGCCTTTGTCCCACTCTTGCTGGAAGGGGCAGGGGGAAGGGAGTGGCTTATTTGGACTCTGATTTCTGGCTGGTGTTAAACCACCACAGCTGAATAGATCAACAGGCTCATGTTAACCACTGCTAAGGTATCTTTAATGTGTAATGCTAGAAGTTATGTGATTTTGTAAATGTTATTTTCCAGTATTTTATTTCCTAAATGCTATCCTCCATAGCTGTTTTCAACTTCAGTAATGCATTGTATTTTCTGTTACAATATAGAATTGCCTCTCTTGAGTGATAATCTCTGCCAGAGACTATCTCCTCATATATTTCCTTGGTAGTCCAGGAGATATTTACAGTTTTGGGAAAGGAATCAGTGGTCTCTGCTAGTGTATCATTTTCCCCCAAAGCAAATTCTTTTTCTCTTCACAGTACAGAAAACTTACTGAGTTGCACTTTTCCTGAAAGAGAATAGGCTAACTTCACAATACCATGCTTTATGTAGGATTTACTTGTCTACTTATGTAGACAAGTAAAATGCATACATTTTAAAACCAGGAAGAACTTTTGTTATAAGTGGAAAATGGGTCATTTCTGGTGTTGAAATAGTACAAATTTTAATCAAGTGAAAGTCCTATTATTTAATCTGTTTGTCAAGCAGAAGCCATCTGAAATCCTAGTTACGAAAACAGAGGTCGACAGATGATTGCTACATCATTTTCTGTTTGTTAGTTGAATGTGTCCAATTATGAAATACTAGTTTTAAGCTCTTTTCTGAGTAAGCCAACATTTATATATATTTGTGGGAAAGATAGAGTCCCCTGCTGAAAAGAAAATAATCCTATGAAACATCTCAAAAGAGCCCTGACACAACTGAGTGGTTTCAGGAAGGTGTTGAGAAAAGTCTTAGAGTTGTTTAGGCAGATGCATGAGCTTTGTGGACCCCAACTTACACCTACAGAATAGTTAACAGAACATACTCCTTGCTCGTATATTTTATATCTTGAGATGTTTTATGTTTACTTTAAACACCTTCATATACTTATTTTTTTAAAATTTAGTTTTATGAACCGACTGAAATGGTTTCATACAGATGTTCACAAAATACAATAAACAAATGTTTCTACAGAAAATTAAAACAAATCAGTCCAATGGAACCCCACATAAACTCATGTGCATCAGTATAACTAAATATGAAAAGCGATATTGCACATCTTTTAGCGTTGTCATAAACTGTGGTATTTCAGTGACCTCAAAATTTACACTCTTGTACTGTGAGGAACTTGAGGAAACTACTTCAACTAGCTCTAGTCCTCAGTATTGGTTAAAGTAACAACTGTTTCAAATCCAATCAGTGTTCTGGGGGAACTGCCTCTGAAATTATTTTGTATAGACATAGACTATGTACATCTAGCTCAAATCTTAGGCAAAGGTTAAAATGCAATTATTATGGTGATTTAGAGGGGAGTTCCTTTTCTTGTAGCAACAGAGTCAGGAAACTACAGTGCCATGTCTAATCTCAGGACTACAAAATTTCTTGAGACGTAGGGTATTTTTCAATAATATCTTGGTCTTTTAGGAAGCTATGCTGATTTTGCGTGTGTGTTTCTGTAGTATTTATGGATAAACAGAAATCTCTTAAGCTTAAAGTTTTTTTTGGGAAAAACACTGCTAAAGTTCATCAGAAATATCTGTCATGATGTTTCTCACCCTTTCAAAAAAAAGTAAGGAAGATAAGTTTAGGGGAAAAGAAGATAATTTTTATTTCTAAGAGAACTGCTGAAGAATAGGATGGATCTGAAGGCAGATTAGACTGCAGCATGGGGCTGGAATTTGACAGGAGTCTTGGCATAAACAGGGTTGAGTTTTGCATTCAGAGTACAATGGAAGTTGGAATTGATTAAAATACTGAAAACAGAAAATGAAAATGGGACATAGGAGTGGCTAGTGAATTGGCTTAGGACCACTTTCCTAAGAGCTGGTAAGAAGCAGTGACCAGAATGATGCAAATATAAAAGTCTTTTAAATTTGCAGTGAAAAAGATGTAGAAAATACCTTTATTAATGTTTGTGTGAAACCCTGAATAGCATTCTATGATAACAATGAACAATGCATTCATTAACATGCACATCGCTGAACAAACAGCTATTCAGAGTGAGCTCATGCTGTCACAAAGACTGTGTTCTGCATGGGAACCTCATGGTTTCAACAGCTTCCTGGGCAGCCAAGCTTGGCAGAGTTTGACTTTTTACACCTGTTTAGTTGCAGAGTTATTTGGAAGTGAAAAATCTAATGGCAAACAGCAGAAATCTTGAGAGAGGGAAAGGGGGTTGTGTTTGAAAATCTGGACAACAGCTCACTGTATTTCTATTTTATTCACTGTACTAGTTCTGGAGTCTTCTCTTGCATCCTCCATACCATTGCTATGTATTTGTCTTGCAGAGCTAGAGGCATCTCACTGGTGAATGCAGTAATCTCCTCTTTCTTTTCCCCTTGGACTTGATAAAATACCCATACGGGGTATTTTATCATCAGTGATTGATACCGTGCTTCTAGACTCTGGGTTCCAAAGTTGTGGCGAAAAGGACTGCCCCTGTCCCAGACAGAGTGCCATTAGTGTTTGTTAACCCAGCTTGGGGGGGAGGCGGGGGGGTACATCCCAACTATAAATGTCTGTCCTATAGAGGCAAGCTAAATGTCTTACTTCAGTTTTCAACATATGCATTTTTTTCGTGATCTTTGCTAACTTGCACGAATATACCAGAAAGGGTAAAGAGCAGTGCATGATGGTATGGATCTGTTCCATGTTTTAGATGGTATGTTCAGATTAATTGCTCTCACGCTGGCTTTACTAACAAGTTGATGTCCAGTACACTGAAGTCCATGTAAAATCCCTGATGATAGTAGAACCCTGATCAGCCTTCTGAATCTCTTGTTCTTAAAGTTATGCGTGGTAAAAGATTCAGACATAAAACTGTGAACACTAATTAGAGATTCAGGATAGTGTACATTAAAATATGAAAACTGCAAGATACCCCAACAGAAATAATATTCTGATAGTTTTCCCATTTTTTGAAGGACTGAAGTGCTAGTCTTACTTCAACCTTATCTTCATGAAGAAAGTTTGTGGCTTTTTTTTTTTCCCTATAGAGCAGTGCCACAGCACAGAGGCGTGGATTAAGAGCTTTTATGCTCTTTCCTTTTCTAGTGTCATTTAAAGTCTCTCTTTCTTCTTATATTTTGCTATTAGAACCCCACATCATGAAAAAGATCCTGTTGTGTGTCTGTATCACACCTCATCAGCTGTAGAACTTTGCCAGTGAAAAGTAGAACAGTGCAACAAGCTCATTGGGGAAATAGTTCTCTTCTGTGTTCATTATCCCTAATCATCGCTCTGATTTTTGAAACTGTCAAGGCATATAATAAATTTCATTTCATAGAACTTTTGCTGTCTGCCAAAGTATAATTGTTTAAGGTTCCTTAAGCAAATGAAGCATCTTAATAATACCTGCAGAATGCAACTTCCCACTTTCCTTGAAATTAGAGAATGTCGTACACATGCCCTTAAATTATGAAGTTCAATTGCCAAAATAACATTCATCCAGCTTGATGGCCAGATATTTCATTAAACTCCCACTGCACAGAGGTTATCTACTAATATCCAGAAGTGAGTACATTAGTGTCTAGGGATAGATGTAGACAAGCGAAAGACAATAAATGGATTGGAGCAAACACGTGCAGTCCCCTGGAGGGCTGGAGTAGTTAACAGCTGGAGGAGGGCCTGGGTATAGAGGTGAATATTGAAGCATTTGATATTCAAGCAGATAAAATTAAGTTGGATCAAGTGTGCAGATGATGAAGGTGTGAGTTTCAGTGTTCGTGTCTAAATTGAATAATGTCAGAAAAGAAAGCTGTGATTTAATAAAGATTTATTTTTTAAAGTTACCTTGACACCCTCAACTACATGAGACGCATTCAGCTTGTCAGTGTAGCATGAACATTTATAAGCAATTATTATGAGATTAATGGCTGAATTTCTCCAACCGTGTCGTTGCTTTTCTGTTTAATGATAGAACAGAAGTTAATGAAAAATGCAGAGTTTTGACATATTGTGTATAAAATATGTCAGTTTGGGAGACGGGAATTAAGCACAGTTTTCCTTTGAATCTATTGTGGTTACTGTTGGCAAGAAGAGCTTAGTAGCTATAAGATGGTATTATAGAACACAGCTAGCAGTGAGATTCAGAAGTCATGAATTTGGAAAAACTGCCCTTAACTCTAAGAGATATGCTTATATCTTTGTCTCTACAGTGCTAAATGCTTTTTGAAATATAAGATACACAACAATTTCCTTTTCCTCTATTTTTGAAATACTTATGTGTTTTATTATCCTCTTGGTATATGGGTATGTTGAACTTTTTCTTAAGTGTACAGAGAATGGTAGAATGCATAAATTCTGCATTATCATTGCTAGAAGTTACAGGAGCATTTGTGAATCTTCATGAGTGTCTAAAAAGATGCCTCTGTGATTTCAACATATCTCAAAGTCTGAAATCATCCCATTTTCCACAGCTACTGCTTGAATGCTGGGGTCGTAGTGAATCCTCAGGTCCCACCTCAGAGCAAATGACAGCACTTTTAGCTGACTTTCTTAGTTCTGTGTACCAGGTCTGTGGTGTGTCTCATGCAGATATCTCCAGTGTGGTTTGTGGGGTTACTGGTTAGACAAAACCACACAACATACATGGATATTTCATGTGAAGCACTTGTACACTGACTATAACTTCTTCAGAAATCTGTGCTATATTCAGAGCACAAGCAGCATGTGAAGAGTTTTATTGTTATTTTAAGTTGACCAAAAGTAGATCAGAAGCTAATTGTCATTAAGCATTAAGAGAGAATACATTTTTTTCCAATTAATGTGGATTGATAAGTCTCCAGTATCTCTGAGGATTATTTCAGAAACATTTTTCCTTTTATGTGACCTTCTGCTATTAACTTGGAGCAAAGCTTAAAATCAGTATTTAACATTTAATGGAAGGAACAAACTGATTCTGCAGTTTAACTCAACATTTGCAGTAAGATGACTTGTACCCTAATGGCTTGTAATTAATTTTTCTGAAAATCATATTTATGATAGTCTGCAGATTCAAGGCTTTATCTAATACATAATGTTCATTTTGAGCCTTTAATTGCATTTAAATTAAAATTGGCTTAGCAGGAAGATGAATTGTGGGAATGCATCAAACCACCCAGCATGTCCTGAAGATGTGAGCCTGAAAATGCAATTTGGTGGAGATGTGCAGAATCATTTGGAGTTCATTAATTTTTATTGCACAGGTAATTTTACTAAAGTAGGTTATTTTCTTTGAAATTTATATTTATGTTTATGTCAATAGCTGAATATTGTATTAAGCTATACATCTATTAGAGTTTATTAAGCCAGTCTAATGGGGGTTGTTCATATTGTGCAGAGAGGTAATTTGTGTTTGCCCTTCTTTTTAATTTTGGAGCTGCATTTAGTTCAACTGAACTACAAGTGTCCATGCAGCCAAAAGAAGTCAAACAGGTGTCACAGGAGGTTTCTGTGTATACAGTCAAAGAATCCTGGGAATTTTGATCTTGTAAGCGGTTTTGCTTCTGACCTTCTAAACCTTTTTACTCTGAATAATCTTTTTCTTTTTTTTCCCTTCATGTTGCTGAGGTTCTGACCCAGCCACTGGAATGAAGGGTTATTGATGTGTAACTCGGTTTGTGGCTTAATGTGGTGCACTTTGTCCAGCCAGCTTGTAAGTGATCCTTTAAATTGCAGATGCTGCTGAGGTTATACAATTTAATTATAATGTCACTTTACAATTATAAAGAAAAAAATGCCTTTTGCATTGCTTAATGAATACAAATTGTGCACAAGTTGGAAATACAAAAGAATAAAAATTAACATTTGTCCTTCTTGCCAAAGTATTTACATTTTTACAAACGATAAGTAGTACAATAATTCCATTACCTATATTCATTAAACATTTGTGCTTTTCAGTTTGTGATTTGTATACAGTAGTTATTAATAAAATGAAACTGTCAGCATTTGCTGCTTTTGCCCATCCTCTTCTTACCCTTTTTTATTCCACTGCAGACAGAGTAATTAGAGGTTGAAAATGCTATGTGCAAATGCCTGTTACAAGGATTAAATTATATAATCATGGTAATGATTTTCCTTAAAACTCTTACTGCCAACTGTAACATTTTTCACTTCACCGGGTTTTTTTGTGCCATCATATTTTATGAGAAAGCGGAAATATTACTCCGTTCTGACAATCTGCTGCAAGTTACTAGTTTGTGGTCAGATTTGATAGAAACCCATATTCATTTAATACTCGCCAATCAGAACTTGACAGAGGTATTGCTTATTTTCTCATTTCATCACTGAAGCATGCCGGTGTAGTTTAGTCCCTAATTACTCTCAGACTGAGACGTTCCAAATATTCCCATGGTGGTAATATTTTTCTGCCTGGATGAGTCATTACGTTGTTTGGCAGACTGAAACACCAGCCTTTCCTTGTTGGAACACTACCCCTCATGTAGCACCACATCTTTTCCTCACTGCTGTCTGTTCCACGACTTTCATCCTGCTGTGACATTTCAAGCTGTACCATACGAAAGCACATTTGCCTTCCTTCTATCTGACTGATTGGACTGGTGCCAGCTCTTTCTTCAGGGCCAAGGACAGGAGACTGGGATAGTCTGAATAGAACTGCTTAATGATCTAATGGAGCAGTGTACTCTCCTGCTGAGAGATAGGGCTTATTTGTTTGCTGGTTAGAGAAAAGGTCAGGGAAATCCTTTACAGCGAAGGCTGTGACAGTGAGAATGTGCAATACCACACATTCCTGGGGCTTGAATAACTTCATACATCAGGTGTTCCCCTCATGTTAAAAATCCTGTTCTGTTTTCATTTCATTTTCAATATCCTGCAGATGGCAGAGAGATGAAAGTGATGAATTCTACAACTTTGTAATATAAAGTCAAACGTTGTTCCTCCTGATAGAAGGAGACTTCATACTAAGAGTTTAACACCAGGAAACATAATGTGGACAGCTAGCAGTATTGAATAAAGGCAGCTGGTTTTCCTTGTCATTGTTGTGAAACCTACTGGGTATATGACTTTTAATGGCTTTTTGCTTAACAAGCCTGTAAACATAGTTTGCATATTTTCCCACTGAGTCTGACAAGGACCGCAATTCCAATTTGGTCAGTCAAGTTAATTTAGTCTAGACTTTTCTCAACAGCTGAATAACAGCACAGTTCTGACAGGTTTGGGGGTGGGAAATGTATGTGCATGATGGTGCTGCCATGGCTCCTGAAATTGCCCAGTGTTACATCAAGTGCGGATTTGGGGCAGTCTGGGGTAGGCCTGCCAGGGTTTCCTCAAAGGGAGCTGAGGAAGGGGGGCGCAGCAGAGGCTGGAGTGGTGACACCAGAAGATGCCTGTGCACGTGAGTGACCTGGCTTGGCCAGCGGTGCTGGCTTCCTGCCCAGAACGGTGCGGGATGCCACGCAGCAGCCATCGAGTACCCCAAGACCTGGCCCACAGGGGTGTTCATTCCAGGCTTCAAAGTCGATGTCTGTTTAAAAGACCACACTAGACCTCTGAGCAGGATTTTTTCCCATAAATGTTGGGGGTTTCTTTCAGTAGAGTTTTATGTAATTCCAGAGAGCACTCTAAGTGAAATAGATTAAGAAATAAGCCATTTTTCCCTTTTAATGTATTCTTTTACTGGTTTTTTTACTTTTCTCCTAGGCACTTTTGGAAGCTATTTCCGCTCAGCTCTCACTGTGCCTTGTTTTTTGTTTCTGTGAGGCTTTTGCAGAAACAGGAAGGAGAAAAGCCACTCTTAAAATAAAAGCATATGGTTTTCGAATGACAGAAATTGGCAAGTGGTCTCTAGGGTTGGTTTAGCACCTGATAGTGCTTCATTCTTTGTTTTTGTTTTGTTTTTAATTTAATGGATTTCAAGCTGACAGTAGCTATTTTAACAAAATAACTATAGATTGTTATTTCTAATGTTAGCTGAAGTTTAGCAGGAAACACTGGAGTTGGCAGCACCATAAAAGAACATGCAGAATGTTCTGATTATAAAAACAATATTTGTAACCCACAGTGAAGTTTTCAAATACATGCTTCTGCTGCCACTGCTGTGCTCCCAGGAGATGGAAACCTGAACCCCTCAGGTTATTTCCTGAATAAAGAGGATTTAAAGATAAACAAATTCATATAAAATGGTTCTGATATCTTCATATATTAGGAATAATATACTTGGTATAGTCTTACACTGTCAACTTGTCAGAATTTTTATTTTTAAATAGAAAGACATGGTGAATTTAAGTTAAACTATGTAGCAAAATATTAAAGGTACTAAAAAAAAACCCACTTAGCAACAGCAGGAATTAGTTAATAAAATATTTACGAGACAGTAAATAAAAGTGAGTGTGAGGAGGAAAGTAAAAGAGAAGGCAGGTCCCTCCACGTCACGGTTGAACTGCACTGGAGGTGGAATGTGGGATGCTTGCAGTCTGCTCACTCAACTGTATTTGACTAGGGCCGTCATCCCCTCAGCTTTCACAAGCACTGAATGTGTCAAAAATCTTTCAGAGAAAGTGTAAATTTTAACCAGCCCGCTTCTGGTTCATTTTTAATGTGGTTTTAAATGCTTAAATCACGTCGATTCAAGGTATTTCTTCATCAGGTTTTGTGGAGGTTAACATAAATCAACAAGATAGTTCAATGTGTGAGCGCATGTTAATTATGATAGGGGTACAGTGCTGATTTGTTAGAATTTGTCTCATTTAGCTCTACTTGAATTGAGAGTTTGTAGTCTGTGCATGCCATGCATTTTTATATGACAATGTCTCTGTTTAAGGACAGATTTTGATGTAACTTCCAGTGCTGCCAGATTAATCTAGAGCTATCTGTGCCTATCCCAAACTTGTCTGAAAGTAAACAAGGGTTTAAAATATTCAGTCACTAAACAGTGGATAATAGTTTTTGTGTCATTGTGGTTTATTGTGTTACAAGGTCATCATCTAAGTAATTAGTGAAGCTGTAATTTAACTTTTTAAATTCTTGCCATTGTGATATGTAAGCTTGTGTGTGAATAATACCATCTTCATAACCAAAATTTCTTCTTGACTAATAGTATCAAATTCACTGTAATCCCTTTCTGAAACAAGTTATTCCTTTTTTTGTCATTATGCTATCCTTACCTGTTAGTGAAAATTAAGCAGGGGTTTGAAGTATCTGGATTAAACTTTCACATGGAAGGAAACTGTTTGAGAAAGGCTGCATATCTCTTCTAAAATCACCTATGCAGTGCAGGTGCAGCAGTTGTCTGCAAACAGCCAGTTGTCTTGCAGACAATAGTCTCACTCTGTGACATGCCCTAAATTTTGAATCTTATTTTCAGACTGCAATGTCAGACTTCCTAGGTGACTTCTTTAAAGTTTTTTTTCCCCCTTCCCCCTTCCCCCTCCTTTAATCTAGGATAAGTGTTTCTGACTTATAATTATTAAAGAGGGTGGTAAAACTGCACATATTGAAGAACAGATTCTGTAGTAGTAGTAGTAGCTGGCAGAAATGTTAAGTGCTTTTCACAGTCAACATTCAAACAGATTATCAGATGGCATATTTCACCCTGTTGTTACTTTAAATGAAGTGACCATGAAATCAACAAATCTGCTGTCAGGTGCCTGTCACGGAGATAGTTCTCCCTGTCACACAATGCCTCACATAACAGGTAATGTGTTTTTAAGAATCAGTCCTGTGTCACCTCATCAAGTCCTTGTTAAAAGATGAAATAAGACGGATGGTGTTGTCTCCCATGGAGCTGACTGAAATTCAGTAAACGCAATGCATGTTATACCAAAAAAAAAAAAAAAAAAAAAAAGTGAAAGTGAAATAGGTGCCAGTAAGATGCCTCTGACTGTGACATTACTCTTTCTTTTTTCTTTTTTTCTTTCTCTTGAGAATGATTACTCATTTTTGCCTGCTTATTCCTTTCTAGACTGAATATTAATTTGTTTAAGTTTAAATTTTCTGATAAGGACAGAAAGAATTAATCCTCAGCCACCAAACAAACAAGAACCCAGAGTGGTGTTGTGCCAATAGCCATGCATTCACTTAGAATGGTTAATACCTGCTTCTGTGCCTAACAGAGATGACACTGATAATTAATTACGTTACGAGGTGCTCCTAGCAATTATTTTGTTCAGGATTCCTAAGTTTAATCATTAAATTCAGGGCCAGGGATAAACTAATATTACCATATTCAATTTTTTTCTATGTACTTTCATAACAGTTCTCCCAGGTAAAATAGATTTTTGTTTTGTTCATGAAATTTTAATTATAGCATCATTCTCAGCTTCTCAGTGTAAGGAACTGTCAGCCAGCTTGAACTCTGCTGAGACAGATGCTGCAGGGTTTTTGGTCGTTTTTGGTTTTGTTTTTGGGGGTTTTTTTGTCTTTTTTTTTTTTTTAAATTTTGTTTTGACTTTCCAGACTCACTATTTTTGAAAAAAAATAGGGAGGGAAGTCACCTTAGTGATATATGGGCATCTGTTACTGTAATTTGTTCTTTCATGTCTAGGTTGTGACTAGCATTAGTATATTCAGGCCACTACGAAGAAATACCCTTTCCTTTCCTTGCCATGGCTAAATGTAGTTCAATGACTTGTTTTCATAAGAAAAGGACTGGTTTAGAGATGTTGCTTACAGAAGCAAGGATTGAGCAGGAAGTACAAAGATTAACCTGCTTACTCTGTGCTGGCCAGCCAAGCTAGTTGACTATCAAGGGCTTGCAGCACCCACACTGCCAGCAGTGTGAAAAGGGAGGGGAGGGGAGGGGAGGGGAGGGGAGGGGAAGAGGAGCATCCTTCTGAAATGTGACTGAGGCACCAGAGGCTATGTTTTAGGCAGGGCATAGATCACAATTTCAGGATGAATTTGAATTGGATGCATAACAGTACAGAACCACAGCTCTAAGAAAATTGATACTGAAGCCAGTGAGAGAAATGATTCTATGAGATCCACAGACAGGCAAATGGCTCTGCTTTAAGCTTGTGTCTTGTGAAGCAAGGCCTTATCTGGTTTGCACTAAACCAGTTCTTTTAGGCTGACCATGCTGTTTGTCTTACGCATGACTCCTCTCCCAAGTATGTATTTGATCAGATGTTTGAACTAATCATGTGGTTGCCATTTTTACTTTCCTACAAATTATCTGGACACACTTCAACTGGATTTTGAGTTACTTATTTTTTACAAATGTACTTGTGTTTGAGACTCTGGAGATACTGAGGTGCCATTTCAGAGCAACTTCAAAGAATCATGGGCTGTGATTACAGGGAGAAACTGCAGATGGGTTACAGGAAAGCAAAGCCTATGAGAAACACATTAAACCTTTCAGTAGATGGATACTTAGCAACACTTTTTAGTGCATTTCTCTTCTCTGCCCACTTAGGCTTTTGCCATGATGTAGGAATGGAGAAATTATGTCTTTTGGATTAGAAGCAGAGATGGTGCAGAAAGAGCAAAAAGTGTTAATGATGTTTTAAGTATTGGCTTAAACTCCATATGGGCAAATGCTGCCACTTAGCTGTATTAATTGGAGGCAAAACCCAGGAAAATTTTTCATCATGATTATTAATTTTGCTTCTTGTCCAAGCCAAAAGGAGGTTAGAACTGTTAAGATGTCTTTACAGTAGTGACATGAATTATTTTACCCAAATAGTTTACCATTGTTGTTCTTGTTTTGTCAATGAATTAAACACCATTAATTAGCTGCATGTGAAAATCAGCATACATTTGAACAAGAATACTAAGTCTGGGACCAGGCTGATCCTAACCCTTTGTCAAACTCCTGTTTTTCAAATGCATGAGAAGAAATAATGAAAGGACAATTTCATGGACACTAAGAGAGTGAATCCTACAGGCTAATCTGAGCACAAATCTCTGCAGAAATGGAGTGAGACCCATAACTTCCCCACCCCACCCAAGAATAAATTAGAATCCTCTAGACATCATATGGATATCAAATACTTAAGTGTGTTTTAGAAATCATGGTAGAATTTTACAGCTCTGCTCCATATAACTGTCGGCTACCAGATATTACAGAGAAGATAGTGGTGAGGCTGGAAAAGTCTTCCACTCATTTAAATATGCCAAATTAAGGAATCTGGTTCTAAAGTTTAAGCAGCAGGAATATGGACTCTAATTCTAGTAAAAATCATGTAGTCTGTGTTATTTCTGGATGTGATTCAGTAGCCTCTTCATATGTTTTTAAAATGTGTCACTAAATATAATAAAAACCATTCCAAGCTCCTCAGGTTTTGCCTGCCACTGAAGAATAATGGAATATTTAATACTTTCTTGTTTCTGATGGAAAGGCTTCTGAGATCCCCAGAAAGTTCCTGGATAGTAACATTGGGATCTCATAGCTAAAGACGAAAATCCCACTGACTCCACCTGCAGTTAGAGAGGGTGGGTGGTCTGGCTCTCCACTTTGTTCCTATTTCTGGCTTCTTTGCCATGCCACTGTGAGTGTATGATGGCATGGTTAGCAGATCAGCTAACCAGTCCAGCTGAAGAGTAACTCAGAGAATGAATTCCAGCCCCCTTATTTCCCCAGCATGGCTCAGTGTGCACGTACAGTCGCTGATACAGGTAGGAGGTAGGAGCAGAGCCCAGATATGGATAGGATGGTGAGGCCTCCTTTTCCAGCAGTTTTAAAGTGCTAACAGCTGTATTTGTGTAAGGGAAAAGAAGATGGTGCTGAGGAACATTGGATCTTGTTGTGCCTTTGTTTTCCCCATAATTTTTCCAAGCATGTTGTGTGCTTAGCCCTCTGAATGATTGCTCCACAGGAAAAATTTAGGAACACATTCAGTATGATTTTCATTTAGTTCAAACATTCAAGAACTAAGAACCACAGCCACAGATTTTATTTTTTTTTGCACTTCTCCCACAAAATGTATTAAAAGTTTCCCATGCTGAAAGCCTGTTACTAAGAACCAATACATAAATATCACTAATTATTTCCAAAACTTCAAGGCAGAATTTTAATGTAGGTGATTTAAAGTCTAAACCAATTTCTAACCTTAGAATCTAGGTTAATGTGGAGTTAATATCTTCAGGATTACTCACCATTTCCTGCTCTGGAAATTTTGTATATGACTCATCTTGTGTTGCCTAAGGACAGAATCCAGGATACCAGAATGTTTTACCACACCAATCCCAAAGTTGCCCCAAATGCAAGGCATATGTTTGGAGAACCTGCACACATCAAGTTCTGTTTCTTAGGCACTGTTAGGCAGGTATTCATGTTAATTTAGGCACAGTACTTCATAAGGGTCTGCTAGGAAGACCAGCAGTCTTGAAGGAATATGTGCTTTAAGGAAACATCTAGTTAAATTTATTGATCTCACACAAGGGGTTGTGAGCAGCTCTTACTTTAACATACTTTGTGGCAGCTACCATTCACAAGCTACCACCAGGCCAAAGTGTCGTTGTTTGAAGAATTATCTGGTTTGAACTTCCATAGGTTTCTCAAGAAACTTCCCATCATGTATATTTCAGATGCTTTTCCTTTGTGTACGTACACATTCCAGGGAAAGAGACATGTCTACACTGAACATGAGTGTATAGTGAGCTCTTCAGCTGGCCTTAGGATTCTTTTAAAGCTCTGAAACTAGCTTGGGTAAACCATCAGTATAGAACATACACATCAGCATAGAACTCTGGTACCACATGCTGTCTGGATTCTTTGGCACTAGATGCTAAACAAACAGCGTGGTCCTTGGATAGCAATTGGTGTGAAACTTCTCTCTCCAAAGTGAGATTGGAAGTCTCAGTGCCTACAGTTTCCACACCCTTAACTGGCATTTGTGGGAGCTGATAATCATTCCCCAGTGGCTGAGATGCTCCTCAGTACAGTGAATTGCTTTCTTACAAAAGGCTGCTCTTGATGCAGTAGTAAAGTCTTATAATGCATGGAGATCAGATTAAATACATACAAATTATTATCTCTATTGGATTTATCTCTCAAAGTACTCATTCTCCTCTTCTGCAAAATATTCTTGAGTGAAGAAACTCAGACCCAGAAACAATCTGTCATTTGAAGCGTGATTATGATACAGACTGAATCAACTTCTTGCACAATTCAAGCTACAGGAGTCAGGTTTATTGAATCACAGCACTGCCTATATTGATGTTCTGAAAGCAAAATTCAGTTGGAATAATCTCATAGATACAAAACTATTTATTAACAGTTTTTCACCTAGTTTTATTTTAATGAACTGCTTGGAATTACTTATGTTTCATAGGCTTTGTCCTACAGAGTTAGGATTTACAGAGGACACTAAAAATGTTCCATTTGCTTTTAAATGGTTTAACTTTTCTCTTGGAGTAAGAAGGCATTCTGCATTCAACATCTTTCAGTTCTAGAAACCTGAAATGGCTATCAGAGATTTGAGTCTGAAACTGATTTAGTAATATTATATTTACTTTAGTATTTCTTTAGGTCACACTTGATGCTTATTGTGCAGTATGCATTCTTTCACCCTCAACTTTCACATGTAGTTTCCTGAACTCTTATGCAAAACCTGTAGGGATGATAAAGTTTCCAATGTATAGCCCTAGGAGCATCTGTTTCGTTTTTGCTGATTTACGATTTTTTTTGTCCTGCGTCTTCTTTCTCACACTTTCAAGTTCAAATAAGTATGTGCGTACTTTCAGACTGTATGACGTTATTTGCAAAAGACCACTAGCAGAAAAGTAGTGTAGCAATAATAATATTAGCAAGAGATAACTTGCTATGGAGGAATGTCAGTTATGTGCAGATATGTTTCACATGAAAGTGACAAAAGTTAGTGCCTGTCAGGATTTTCAAAGCATACATTTGTTTTTGAAACTTTGTTGGAATCATGTTCTCTATTTTTAGTCTCCTCATTTCCTCTAAAAATTTAGTTTAATTGTGTGCTCTTGTGAAATTATGCAAAGTGATTTAAGTGACAGAAATAATCTACCTCATCACTCTCAAATGCTTGCTGTTTTTCCTTCATGTGTTGGAACCAGTTAGAAATCCATCTTTTCATATAGATATGGCTGTAGTAGGGCAAGTAAAGTATTTAGGATGGTCCCAATTATTTTAGGGTGCATTTGATGAAGTCTGTAGTCTTAGATATTTAGCAGAGTTTTATAAACAGTTTTGGCTTGATTTAGGGTCAATCCTTAAAAGCTTTAGAAGTCAAGTTCAGTTCAAATAGTTGTTTTCCACCAAAGCATGGAATTCCTTCTTCTTCTTTCAACATAGCAGTTTTTCACTCCTGGTCACCTTGTGCTCCAGAGCACTTTCTTCATTCACACTTATAATCATATGGATGAAAAAATAATGTCGTGAATACTAAACAGAGTTGTTTTTACCATGTCTATTAAAGGTGTTGTAAGAATTATTTTTTTAATTCTGAAAAGTATTAAGCAGCATTCTAAAATGTCGTCACAGGATTGAATTCTGTTACCATTTGGGTACATTCTTTCACAGAATGGATAAGACCTTGTGGTGACATCATAGAATTGAGTCAAAGGCTACAGCTGTCATAAATAACAAGAAAAAGGATTCAGATTCCTAATGCTGTGATAATAATACCTATATATCAATATAGCTACCATTAAAAAAAAAAAAAAAGATCATTTTGGAAAATACACATAAATGCAAGTTTTAATTAAACCTAATTATTGCAAACAGACTACTATAGGTGATGTTATCTACCACATAATTACTTATCTTGGATTTCTTCTATTTCTCTGAAGCATGTCCTGTTGGCCCATGATGTCCAGAGATGGATTACAAAACACATTCATCTACCCCAATATGAGCTTTCTTTGCTGTTAATATGCCATGAATTTGTTCTTTTTAACGATACACTGAAAGGACAATTTTCTGCTTCTTTTTTTCCTACTTCCATTTTCTTTTAAAATAGTCATATTCCTTTTTCCTTTAAAACAGTCATATCTGTTTAAACTTGATTTAAGTGAAACATTCCACAGCTCTCCCTCGGCAAGTATTCAACCCAAACGCAAACATTTACAGATGCTCTGATGTAATATCCCCCCCAAAGTACATAAGGGGGGTACTGTTCAAGCACTATCCTGCAGGCACCAGTGAACTGCACAGTGCATGTATTCACTGCAGGGGCTCTGATCTGCATATGCAATCGTTTCTGTATTCTGCTTCTATTGACACAGGGAAAAAAATTCAAGGAAAAAAAAAAATGAGGGAAGGCCTTCAAGTGTGAGGTTATTTAGCCTTTCTCTTTCAGAGAAGACCTTCCTAACCTGTTTATTTTTTCAGCTTTTTAAAAAGACTTTGTAAAAATTCTTAAATCAAGTGACTGGTCATGTCTGCTGGAGGAAGGGGAGAGCAAGGCCTCTGAAAATGAAAGCAATGTTTTGGGGTTTCCCCCCTCCAATTATTAGACATATTGGTTTGGTAAGAACCAAGTGCAGCATCAGATTAAAGACCTTAAAGGACAGCAGTTGAGGGATGGAGGCCATCAACAACTGCACTAAATAAAACTGAATAGCTATCTCTGAAAAGAGGCTAGGCATTGGGCTTTGATCTGCCCGCCTACTTGTATATAAATGTAATCTTGGATCTTGATTGAATATTCCCACTCTGATTTTGTAATTAAAACATCATTTATACTGAGAATAATTAAGACAACTGTACATTTGATTTTAAAATCAGTTTTGAGTATTGTGCCTTGTCAAGCTACAAGACTGGTTCCTGCAGCTTTACAACTTAGCATTGAGAGGCAGACAGTGACCGCAGGCACCTGAGTGGAAGGTTTGACAGTTTGATAAATTAGGAATGACACTTGCCAAAATGGCTGTCCTTCCCTCAGCCTGCCAGTGGAGCATTTTACACACTGTTAATTGAATTGGCAATTTGTGTAACAGTACCTGCCCCTGAGCTTTTGTAAAGCTGGAGCTGCCATTTAGCTCTGATAATCCAGGACTTGGGAATAAGGACGAAAAGCTTCACATGATATTATTGCAGATTTAAAATGACAGTTGGGGACCTTGTTGCCAATTTCCCATTAAATGAGAAATAATTAACAATAGCAATAACAAAGTCTTATAAAGCTGGAAAGTTAAATTGACTTTTCAGTAGTAGTATGGTTTGAAATTGCTTCTAGTGTGATTATCAGATTGCCCTTTCAGTATTATATACCCTAAATAGTATCATCTCATGGTCTGAATAGGCAATAGTGTCAAAGCTACCCTGTTTTATTAGTGTGAGACTCTTCTGATTTATCTGTGGAGTTTTTTTTAATTTCTTCATGCCATATAAAAATTGAGTTATGTTATAATATTTCATACAGATAAAAACTTAATGAAATATTAGAGATTCTGATTTCCGTGGTTATCAGTAATTGAGTGACAGTAGAAACAAAATTTTCAGTCATAGATTAATATTGTTAATTATGAGGTTCTTTTTTATAGTTGAACTAGCAATTGATAACTTCATCCCTAAATTTCTCCAGTGTACCTAATGCCACTGTCTGAAATGACAATTTATCAGCAAACTATTGTTTTTCTCTTAAGCTTCTTATGTTTTCATAATCCTTGTGAATGCTTCCTAATGATTTGATGTCCAAATACCATAGTAACCAAAACCCATATAAGAATTAGCCACCAAAGACTAGCATCTTTGTAATTTTTAGGTCATAAAACAAAATCACATGCTTCAAAGCTGGCACATTTGCTGAATGTCAGAAGGTTAACTTCTCCATGCAGATGTGCAGCTCATATTCTTGCTCCAGGATTTAGACTTGGAGACTTCAAGTGATGTATGGGAGAGCAGGTGGAGATCTCAAGAGCTGATAGGACAATACTTATGGATTCATAAGATGCCACAGAGACTAGATGAAGAGCACAAGTCTCATCCATTTCCTACCTAGTAAATAGTCTAAGACAGTATAGGTTTGATAACTTACATGCTAGAAAATATCTTTTAGTCTCATTGCTGTGGTCTTAGAGTGGGATGCAGTACAGAATTATCCCAGTCAACAGGACTATACTATCATCAAGTCATATTTGCATTTTAAAATAAACTACAGTAGTTTAGTGGTTGTAGTTTTACATAAGTGATGAAAAGCAAAAGAGGACAAATAAAAGGAGAGGTGAGCTAAGATGCTGGTGTGGAGCAACTGAGAAGAAAGATCTGTGCTGAAGCTTACAATTCAAATATTTGTGCAGGATATTTCATAGAATCATAGAATGTTAAAGTGTTGAACCTTAGAGAGCATGTAATCCCAAACCCCACTGGCATGGGCAGGGACACCTCCCACTAGATCAGGTTTCTGAACACTGCCAGGGTTGGGGCATCCTCAGCTTCCCTGGACAACCTGTTCCAGTGTCTTACCACCCTCACAGGAAGAAAGTTCTTCTTAATATCTAACCTACCTTTCCTCTCATTCAATTTGTATGCATTACTCCTTGTCCTACCACTACAGCTCCTGATGAAGAGTCCCTCTCCAGCTTCCCTGTAAGCCCTTTTCAGATACTTGAAGGTTGCTGTGAGCTTCTCCAGCTTCTCCAGGCTGAACAGCTCCAACTTTCTCAGCCTGTCTCCATAGGGGAGGTGCTTCAATCCTCTTATCAACTTCATGGCCCTCCCCTGGTCTTGCTTCAACTATTCCATGCCCTGCTTATGTTGGGGACACCATAACTGTATGCTGTATTTCTTCTGTAGCTGGTAAATGCAATTAAGGCTCTTAGGGGATTCTGTTCTAGAGAAGGAATTCAATGAGAGGTAAGCCAGACTAAAAGTCTAGATGGTATCCAGCTTAAAAGGGCAGTGTAAAAGTCAGGCACTAGAGGAGATAGGAAAAAGCAAGAGTTACCAGTGTGTTGGGAGCAGGATGCCATGCAACCCACTGCTCTAGCCAGTGCTCAGAGAGAAACGGCCAACATTTCCAGCCCCAGTGGCAAACTCATGCTGTGCAGAGCACACTCTGTGGAGGAGAGGCAGGCATGGCAGGGAGCAGTCAAGGGAATGAACCAAGAAAGGACATGACAGGGAACAGGAGTTACGGCACGGTATTGTACGTGCTGGATGGAAGGAAGAAATTAATTTCTGCTGAATTGAAGGCAAAGTCAGGATAAGAAATTATGAACCTGGATGAGGGATGTATGTAGAAAATAGATTTCTTACCAAGACAACCTTTAACTGATGGTCTTTTTCTTCTACCTGAATGCAAGGAAGAAAGGAAAGAAGGAAATAATCATGACTGGACTGTATGATGTGAGATTTTTTATTTTATTGTTTCTTCAGGCACCTGCAGGTCCCGTAGTATTTGTGGGAAACTAATTCAAACAATTCATGGCTTCACAGAATACTAGTCTATTCAGTCCAGAAATTTTGGATCTGTAATTTTTTTTTAAAAAGAACTATCCCATGATTAAATACAATGCCTTTCTCAAGGGGGAAGAAAAATCATCTTGTGACTTGCTTTGACACATAATACTGGATGATTTTTCTATCTGTCTTCTGACAAATTCTTTGTGTAGTTCAGTTTGGTTAAACCTCAGGATTTGCATTTGCAGTACACAGCAATGAATATTGCCTCTTTGAAAGTCTTCTGGCATTTAATTCCTTAGGAGTTTTAGAAGCCTATATATAAGTTTGAAAAACCTTTTTTTTTTTTTTTTTTTTTTTTTGCTATTAACATTTTTGTATTAGGTTATTGCATTTTTACATAGATAATTATCCAAACTGAAAAGAAATTTTCAATACAAAATAGTTTTATTCAAAAATAACTTCATGAAATGTTATCAAGTGGTGAATTTAGAAATGAGTGTGAAAGGATGTAAATTTTCAAGGTCCTTCATGAAACGTAGAACTCTAGTAGGTTTATGCATGTAGCAGAAAAGGAAATGCAGCTATACTGGATAAAACGAACTTGTACGCTTTCTGTAATTTGGAAAGTTAGCGTGTTCCTGTTAGCAAGTTAAAACACAAATAATAAAGTGTCTATCACTAGCAGCTTTTTTTTCACTTATAAAGGGAGAGAAATGGAGGGGAACCACTGTAAAAGACACCATGTTCTAGAAACATGGTGTAATTTTTGTAATACTTCTAAGTGTATTCTCAGAACAACTGGGTTACTATGCTGCTTATGTACCCATTTGTGCTAGAGGGTTTTAAGTCCTTTCCAAGTCTGTTTCTGGAATTTCTCTCCTTATTTCATACTGGTTTTCAATTTATACTATATAGCTATTATCCTTACAATAATTATACTAAATAAAGGCAGAGCTGAAAAAGCAATATATGTGTTGATGAGGAATTTTCTTTCATCGAAGCCCTAAAGATCAAAATTGCCTCTCATCTCAGGGGAAAGCTCAGTAGATAAATAAGTTGTAGAGGGCAGCCAAAAGGTCAGCAAATTAGACTGTGTTGATCCATGCTGAATCCATTTGGGGAATGGCTATCTCCTCCTGGATTCTCCTTCTTCCGTTAGCTGCCAGCTGAGTGTTATGTGCACTCCTCTTACTGCAAGGTAAGAGTTTGAGAGAGCTGTGCTCAAAGAAGTAGTCAAAGTACATACTATTAAGAACTGCCTAGGTAAAACCCTGAAGTGCCTTACATAGCATTGAAAACTGATGCAGAATGGGATGGGATTATTTCTCGGTGAGCAGAAACACCTTCTAAGAAACTGCCAGCTGTATTCAACAATAGCTTCAATTTTCTGCTTTCCTTCTAAGGTTTATTAAATTTTTAAGTATCCACTATCAAGACATCAGGAAGTCTAAAGATCATGGCTGTGCTTAGTATCTTTTTTTTTTTCTAGAAAGTGGTCCTCAAATTTAAATCTAAAATTTCTCACCCACTCAAAAGCAGCAGCATGTAAGACTTTCTGTATTGGAACTATGTCCTCCCCTGCAGAATCATATTCTTGGTCTTTTTTATTACTTATCTTTGTTACTTCCTCCTGGCTCTTCAGAATTTAGTACAAACCAGTTGACTTTTTTCTCTCTTCATATCTTTATGAAGTTTACCTCAGAACCTCTTCTCTTTTCTCTCATTGTAGGATTTCACAAACATCTGAAGCAGCCTGTTAATTTATTTTTTTTTTCATCTCAGAAAAAAACAAACACTTTATCTCTAATTCTTGTAATTTAATACTTGGGCAGATAGTTTTATATTTTCCCAGTCTGAACTGAAAAGGAGAGGAAATCTCCTTGTAGCCTATTTTCACTATGTTTGTTCATGCCTCCCTTGTATGAGGTTGGAGGCTCCCTGGGGAAGCCAGCTTCACAGTTTGAGCTTCATACACTTATGACTGCCTCTTACCCTATGAAGAATGGTATAAAACATGGGAAGACTCCATATATACATTATTTATCGTGTAAGAATAATTGGTGAAGGTGTATGCAAGACAAAGAGGAATGCAGAAGTTCTGAACAGATTTAAATCCATGTGTTTATGTGATTTTGTGTCTAATAAGTATTCCTTTTGTGAAAATATTAAATATATCTCTTTAGGATTCACTATTCTGTACTCACTTTCATTTTTATATCAGTTAATGAGAGAACATGATAGTCTTGTTAAATAAAGAGCAATTAAAAAAATCTTCCTGCTCTACAATTCTGCAATGTAATTACTGCTGATATTCAGTGTCTAGTGAAATTTTCAACTGTGCATTTACAGGAGTTTACAACAGAATTTATAACCCAAATTGTTATTTTATCCCCACTTTTCTTGCAGTAATGTGCATGTTATAAGCCATATGGATAAGAAAGAGCCGAGAAGATCTTTGTAAGAATATTTTTATAAGTCCTCTGAAACAGTCTGTTTTAGTACCCACAAAACATTTTGCAAATACGCAATTTTGCATCAGGTAGTCAAATTATTTGCATGCAAATTTCTGCTCCTCTCAGGTGAGTGGCCTGCATATAAGCTCAAGGAGATTTCCTCTTGGAATCTTTGTTTTGGAGATATTCTGTTTGGTAAGAAATAGATTCAAAGTAATTGAAACACTAAGCAAAAATAAGAATTTTTTTTAAATCTTGGGAGTGAAAGCAACTTGTCAGGATATGGGAACCCTTGCTCCTGGCATTCAGTTATTTATGCATTATCCAATAGTGTCAACAGAAGAAGTAGATACTGCCTGAACTCAGAATATTTCACAGCTTGAGTTCAGATTCTCCCAAGAGAGAAGTGGAAAAGTTTTTTTTCGTCTGAACAGGGATAGCTTTTTACTTTTCTGTGATAAGGGGTTTCAGCAATTGGAGACTTAAGCAAGAAAATTACTCTTACAGCTCTGTGCATAAATTCTGATGATTTTTTTACTTACCCTTGCAATGGAGGCATATTTAAAAGGGATGAAAGTTTACTGTAGCCATATATCTGAACCACCTTTGATGTCAAATTTTGAACATAATCTGAAATTTACAGTTTTAACCCACACTAAAATATGATCACAGTTCTTCCAAGAATCACAGGCAGTTTAATTTTCTGTAAATGCTATCAATCTGAATTGCACAGGGTTTCTTTCTGCTCTATAACAGCCTGTTTAAACCCTTCAACAGGGGTCAGAACAGTTGGATGCTACCCAGTCCAGTGTTGGGGAATTTTGGTTCTTAATCCGAACTTCAGATCTCATGTTTGGTAATTTCAACATATGCTGCTAAATTTTGATTTAGAAGAAACACATCCATAAAAAGGTATTTACTGTGACTTTTTGTGGCTAAAGTTGGAAGAAAATTTAGATTTGGTTGTGTATCTTTTCTTTCTTTTAGTTGCACATCTAGAAAATTAGAAAGAGAGATTTTGATCACCTCATGGAGTGAAATTAGTTTCATTTACTGCAGAAAGAAGAAGGTGGCTATGTATTTTTAAAGGGCATATGGTGAAAAAACAAAAATCCCATTTACATGTAAGCTATATAATAGGCTACAATAAGAGATTAGAATACTACCAGTTCTTCAAAATTATGAGGTGTTAAAATTGCTGGCTCAGTGTTGAAAAGTGTATGGATTTGTTGATTTTTTTTATTTTGGTTTTGGAGGTTTTTTTGTTTTGTTTTGGGGGATTTTGATGGGTTTTTGTGGTTGTTGTTTGTACTGCATAAGAATCACAGTGAGATCTTGTTTTCAACCAGGCTTCTAAAATACTTCTCTAAGTCATACTGATAATTTTCAGGCCTTAATCCCTAAGAATTTATAACAAGCAATCTTAGATCTATTGTTTTGTATTTTTTATGGCACAGTTTCCTTTTGGAACATGAAAGCTACTTACAGTACTTGTAACTCCTTCAATTTCAGGTAATCAGAGTACTGAAAGAGGCTGCATATAAACTCACCTTTTTCTGTAATGAAAACTGTATATTCTTTCCCTCTTGGCACAAGAGTTGTCTGAAATGTAGAATAAAATATCTAAAAAATCAGTTTGCAATGTATTACCCTGTTTGTCTTACTTTCAGTGATTCTTTAGCCTCGAATATTCAAATATTATATTTAGATCCCTATAATCTACTGATTACAGTGAGAGGAGGTAGTTGTTGTGAATCTGCAATTAATAGTTCCTTTACTTTGGGAAGTTAGATTCAGGCTACTGAATTATTTAATCACTTTTGAACTGTTTGCTACCATCAATAAATATATGGTGCTTTTGATGATGTTGCTCTTTACCATAAACAATAAAATTAATATCTTTGTACATCTATATCACTGAGTATTGAAAAGCAGCATCAAAATATAAGAAATTTCCAATATACAGAATTTCATGGTGTCAATTCAGTAGCAGTGTACATTTCAGTAGCATTTATGTTAAATAAGTTTATTGATAAATAGTTTTGAATGATTTTTTGTTTTCTAATTTGTAGGAAGAGTTGTTTTTCCAGTTGAAAAACTTAATACTTCAGAGCCTGATGGAAAAAAAGGGCTATAACTGGGATTTTTGTATTACTGTGGCCCTGATAAAGGAATTACTCCCCCTTGTTATATGGAATTGCAGTATGATTTTCTGGATGAACATTTGAGGGTGTAAAATAAATAACTTACAAAAAAGAATGTTCTTTATTTCTTTAATACTTTATGCAAGTAAAATGCATAGAAAGCACACTGGATGTTTCACCACATAGCTTAATTCCAAAATGTCAGTTGGGAATTAATTTGGAATACTGTTTTGGAGACATCGGTATGTATCTAGGCCCCAAAAATGCCTTTTGTGCCAAGAAAGCTAATTTTTGTATTTTAAAATTAATCTAGCCAAAATCTGGATTAGCTGTGTCACATCCCCTTAACCACAGGCATGTAAACTTCAGGATAGACAGCTGTTTGGATGTTTCAGACTGGGACTCCTGCCCTCAGCAAACATGTTTGATTCTCCTACATGGTCGCTTGGCTGCTGTACTCATGTCCATATGCTTGGATGGCATTGTGCCTGCTCACTAGTTGGTCAGACTGCTCCATCAGGGCTGAGATGCCAAGATGAGAGGTTGAGCTGGGCACCGTCTATCACAGCCTGACTCCTACCGCTGCTGAAGGAATCTTTCTGGGGGCAAGAGGCCATGGCCCACAACCTGCCTTTTTGCATTCATCTTTCCTGACACTTAGGTGTTCCAAACACCCAAAAAGAAGGAAGAAGGGAAAGGCAGACTGAGGAGAAATGTTTTGCTTTCAAAGAAGCAATTGCCATTGTAGCTGTGGCATAAACTTATGAAGTTCACAAGGGATTTAGAAATGCATGCAAACTGCATCGTGTACAAGCCCTCAGGCAATCTGCATTAATTCAAGCTTAAATCAGACAACAACACAAGTGGGCAAAGTGTAAAAGAAGTAGAAGAGTCACTGAAACATTTTGCAGTTTGCCTTCGATAGCTGGAAAAGGCTATTGTAATAGTTTCAATGTTGCTTTATGTTTACAACAGCTGATAAATTTGGGAGAAAAAAATTACCATGCTTTCAGGTTCACTGTCATCTTCCTACAAACTTTGCTTTGCTTTTATTCTTAGACTAGTGCAGCTACATAAACACATTTAAGTATGTGAAAATAACTGCAGTATTATTAAGACATAAACCAGTAAAGGCAGTTTTAGAAGTAGTCATCAAAGGGTGAGAAAATTCGTTGCTTCTCAGACATCAGCAGAAAGCAAGTTACTAGAAATTATCATTACTATGAAAATGATCAGAAGTGGATTATTTTAGTGTTGAACATATTACCTTTCTCTTTTCCCTATTTTCTTTCCACAAGGCTTGAGTAATTGGACTTTGGGACACATTCTTGGCTGATATATTGTTTCATTTAAAATAACTTTGGAGAACTCCCATTAAATGAAAGAAAAGAAAAAGTTGTCAGGGTTCCAGAAGATGTGTTAAGAAAACCTCAATGCCGTGTCAGCTCTAATTAATATAGGTTTATTAATACTGGCATGACTTTTTACATTATTTTCATTGAAGCAACTGAGAATAAACCACACAGATAAGCAATAGATTAAGGAGTTTTAAGCAGCTTAGTGACCTAAATCACTTCTCAGTCTCTTCTTGGATAGGTTACACAGTTTATATTTTTTTTCTACAGAAAACAAATTATTTGAATAATGAAAGAAAAAAATTAAAATCTCGCAATTAGAATTAACTTATAAGACTGAAATTTTTGTTACTGTGCACATAGGCAGGACAGATTCTAACCTCTCAAAATTAGATGCTCCATTTGAAATTGTTCTGCTATTTGGTACTTGTGGAATACATATCATTAAGTAAGGTTTCCCACTTTATGTCTTAATTCTCATGTTGCTTAATGTAATCTCAGTTACTTGTTGTGTTGTTAAAATATATATTGGCTACTTTGCCAATGCTGGTCTTGTACAGATTGCAAGAGCTGAGCTTTGGGGTTGCTTGGGGTTTTTTTGTTTGCTTGTTTTTCCTTTGAGTAAAATCAATCTAACATTATTCAAAAGAAAGGTTCAGGAGGTTTCATGGACTTAAATTGCTGTCTTTAACTGTTGTAATATTTTTTTAACTACGCTAGACACTGAATAATAGACTGGAAGTGTTGACAATGCATGAGTATATGAGTCAGGAACAGAAGAGCTCCGATCTTGGCACTAGTACTATCTTTCAAGCAAGACTTTTCTAACCTTCATCATGGAAAATTTCATGAATTTGTGATCTTTCAGAATTAGTCTTCGCCATCTCTCTGTACCTTAGTTTATTCATGTGTGAAATACATTAATTGCGCATACTAGTTTTCTAGTAATCTATGAAATTCCTGGATGATAAACCCTGCAAGAATGCCGGGTACTTATCTGTGTAATAAAACAATCTCATTTGCAGCAACTATGGAAATCCTTACAAGGATGAGTAAAGAGTTCATATTTTCATAGTAAGCTGTCCTTCCTGTCTGTTTTGAATTTTGTGCACTTTACCACTGCACAGGTAAGTCCTCGTGGTCAGCATCATCTGCGAGTTAGTCTCAGCACAGTTTGTAGAGCCTGCTTTCTAATTTAAACTTATTCTATGGTAAACCATTGAGCTGAGCCATTATGAGCTATGACTTTTCTGTAGGCTTATGGAATAGTATCACTGAATGATTGTGGATCATGATATACTGTGTGGCTCATGGTATAGAATATAAGTAATAAGCACAGTTTGTAACGTGGGGTACAACTGATGATGGTTTCTGGTTTAGTTTGGGGTTTTTTTCCAGTAGACTTAAAATACATATGCATATTTTGTAACCCAAATTGTTGCAGCCTTTAAAATTACTTCTTTTTTTGTTGTCATAGCAAGAGTAGTGAGCACATTAGGTCAGGATATTCTTTATTTCAGAAAAAAATATTTTAATGTTTGTTAGGAACACAATCCAAAGATTAGACTATGCAAGCCAAAGTGGGTTTAAAAAAGGTCATATCTCCCGTCCTAAATATAAACTAAAAGCAGTATAAAACAATTCTTAGTCTTTTCCTAAAAAAGGTATCCTTTATCTCTTATAGATACGTAACTTGGTTGAAAAATTGGCATTATTTTTTGCTTACTAGCCCCAGATATTATATTAACTCAGATTAACTAATAAGACATACATAAAAGCTCTCAAAATGGGGCAGGCAAATTCTCTGTGGTAAAGACATGGAAACTGAGGCACAGGAAGGTGAAAAAAATTATCAGAGGCTTTCCATTAGGCAACTAGTATATTTAACAAAAGGAGTCTTTCTCTCCAGACTAGTGCTCTGTCCTTTAATTTTGCATGTAAATCTATGTTTCTGCTTCTCAGTAAACAATAGAGAAATGGAAAATTAAAATGAAATTTTTTGGAGTAAGAAATAAGCTCTAAGGCTGCAGAGGGCCAACATTTATTTATTGTCAACAAAATGAAGTAGCTACTTTGCAGAGGAAATACATTTGGGCTGTGGTTCAACAAACACTGATATTTAATTATTAATATCATCAGAGTACCATAGATTTGTATTAATTTAGGCATGGATGTACAATCAAATTTTTGTTGAATTAGTCAAAGGTTCTTCAGAAGGTTAATGCTTTATCCTTTTATACAGACTTCGTGCTGGCTTGAGGAAAACAGGACATTCCTGAATAAAATCTTATGGTTTAAAGTAGGTATTCAAAAGATTTGTCAACAGAGGTGACTCTGCAGAGGGAGTCTGTACTAATGTAATTCTTTCTGTCATGTAGCTGCAGTGTGTTGATAGAACTGATAGACCTGGATTCACCGTACCACCAACCCCCAGCAGCCTCAGAGTCCTGGTACAGCAGAGTATTGAATGCTTAAACCCACTTCTGTTTGGCAAACATTCTGTTAGTGCTCAGCTATTGCACCGTGCCTTATAGGTAACTCTTTCCAAATGCCTTAGGTGAATACGTGAAGGTAAATGCATGTTTAAGGAACCAGCAAGGAGCCCTTAAGCCTTATAAGAACTGAATGATTCTGACTAATGATGGTTTTGAGCTGACAAATTGTATCTCTGGAGGAATACTTAAAATTTACCATTTGTCAAAGCCCATAATATTGTGTGTACTAGTGATTTTATTATATTCTGAAGTATCTTTGTGTTCTTTCAAATAGCAATCTCATTGATAAAAGATTTCTGTGCTTATTCTTCCCTTTATATTAGTGCATCAATGTCTGCATCTGGTAACCTATGCATGTTCTTGAAGGAAATGGAATTAATAAGAAAGAAATTGCATATTTTAAATTAAAATGAACATGTGATAATGTTTAGCTAGCAGATTCTCCTAGTCTACACACTTCTACCCTAATCTTTAGGCTTTGTATTAAGCCGGAGGCTACTTTTTCTCAAAATCCCCAATGGCAATCACTCTCTTCAGCCTTCCCATGGCACATCAAAGGAAAACTCAGGGAGAGAAAGGTAATAAGAAGGACTTTATTAACCTATCCATTTTGTGTAGGCTACCTCTCTTTCTGTATTAACATGTTCATTATGCGACCTAGCTGGATTTGCCTGAACAGCAACGATAATCCTGGTGCTCGTGCCAATGTAGTTTTTTCCAGGGTATGATGTTTATCTTGAGATGAGGGCAGAGGATGTATCTCTATGGCTCATGTTACATTAGTTAGATGCTAACTCCCCTCTCTGTGTGAAGGTGTGGTTTCCCAACAGTTCATTCTTCTCTTGGTGGACACACAGCTGAGCACATCCTGCATAAAGCTGCAGTTTCTAGCCTGCCTCTTTCAGAAGCTAAATTTTTCATGTTTATTTGTAAATAGCAGACTGTGAAGTGTGGGAGTGCAGGTGCAGCCAGGCAAGTGTCTCAGCTGTCACTTGTATGGGTGAAGGCAACAACCTCAGAAGCCATGTTAGCCTGGGCTTCTCCTGCTGCAGATCCAACCTCTCAAACGGTGTCCTGGCGGCTGGTGGGTCGGGGGATGCTGGACCTGAAGGAAGCACTGAGGGCAGCAGTCAGATAGTATGGCCAGACAACCTCCTGCAGAGCCTACTGCCCTCTTCTGACAGAAACCACCCTCCAAAGTGAAGCATTGGAAAGGTTTTTTCATGTCCCTTTGTAGAACAAACTGCTTGAGGAAGAATGAGTAGCGTCTCCCCAGGCCTCTTCAGCTACTGACTAGTTTGTTTACTGGGAGGCTGGAGATGGCTCTCACTCTCTCATTGGGAAGACTGAAGTTTATTTCCCTTACTGGAGGACTGTGTCCTCCCCGCTTTCCCTAGCCTACAGACTGACCTTAGATTTGAAGGGACATTTTCTGCCATGAATCCTGCCCTCTGGTAATTTTGATCATCTGCTAGAAGGAACCATAATTTCATTCTTCCCTCTGAAGACTGCTTATATAGGTTATTAAGTAATCATTTTGGCAGTAGTTTTTTTTTTCAATAATATTTTATTTACAAAAAGGCAGCCAACTGAAACTTATTGCCAGTACCTAATCCAGAAGGCATAACCTGAGTATGTCACTTCTAGCAGGCAGCCATGGGCTTTGTGTGAAATGGGCACTGAGCTGCACTGGTGATGCGGAAACATGGAAAGGCAGAAAATAAGGTATGTGGATATTTCCAGTGGTAACTAACAGAGCTCTTGGGGATCAAGACTCTTGGATTAAAATGTCCCAAATACTGTTCTGAATATGCTCTTAAAGTCATTTAAAATATATTGAAATTTTACTAATGTATTAATCACTACGCCACTGAAACATGTATTTCAGTTGTAAATTCCTAAGTAGATCCATCTAACTTAGCTTGCTTCATTTCAGGAAAAGTTTTTACTTACAAGTTTTCATAGGCTGGAACCCAAAGATGACCACTTAGACCAATTTATGCAAAAAATTGAATGCGGAGTTATTTCACTTGCATGTCCAAGTTTTCATGCAAATATTTTTAAATGCAGTAACAATCATTTGCATGTGAACAGTGTCTACATCTGTAACTGAAAGTTGTGAGTGGACAACCATGTGCGAACTTTTTAAAAATCAGGCCTCAACATCAATGTTGATTTCAATAAAAAGATAGACTTTTGTTTGTTTAAAATCCAGTCATAGAATTTCTCAATTCAGTCAGGAAGATACAGCAGAATTCAGTATAAAATGTAGTAGTAAAGTGTACTGGGTTATGGGCAGGTGCAAAGAAGTTAAATAAAGGAGGATGTAAATTGCTATATCATTAAGTGACTCACAGGAAAAGTCCAGGTATGTGCTTCTTCCCTGGTAAATGTCATGTAGTTAGGACTGCCTTTTATTCAAGGAGAACCTGTTCTGGTGTGCAGTGACTGTGTGTGTTTAAGCTGCCAAACAGCAAGTGAAGTTCTTATTTGCTTTAGTCTAAAGGCACTAATTCATACAGTGAACCCTTGCTCAGGATTAATAATTTTTATTTATTACTTTTTAAAATTAATTTTTCTTTCTAAATGTATTAGATATAAGGGCATCAAAAATATTTTACATCTGAATGAGATTGTCTGGACTACAGAGTTTAATGCAACGTGACAAATTCACTTTGCATTCTCACAGTTACTTGATGTGGATTCATTTTCTTGAGTACTTCCAAACAGTTACACTCTTGAGCCTGAAAGATTAAGAACACATATGTTTAACTAAAGAATACAAGCATCTTTATCACTTTTTGAATGAGTACTTATTCTTTTAAAAGAGCTTGATGGAATCTTGAAGTTATTATGGAACTGAGGGCTCTAAGAGAGTGCATTAAAGTACTACAAGCACACTATTGAGAGATGCTATAACCAACTTTCTCTGGCAGGGGTTTCATTTTCTAATCAGTATCAATAGAATTTCCTACAGAAGTTTTCTATATTTTAGCCAAATGGTAAATGTATGAATTGGGTAATTTTGTAAACTATAAAATATGTATGTGTGTGTTCACTCCAAATTACTTCTGGTTTGTAAGCCTTTTTGTTTGAACTGTAATAACCATAACAAGTTAAAATTAGGAAAATCCTTGGTTTGACTAGAACCTACTTTGGAACTAAGGAAATAATATAAAAACACAAACTGTATATATTTCTATGGCACCTGCTGTGTTTCAGGTGTTTATAACACAGCCATAAAAATTCACTCCAGGCTGAAACTTGGTATTTAAAAGTCTCAGCTCAGCAGGATTTTTAAATCAGATTTTGTTTAAATTAGTTTGGCTCTCTTTCAGTTATAAAAAGGAGGGTGGAGGAAAGAAATTTTTGTGTGTCAAATATAATTTTATTCATTCCTCTAGCTGAAAAATAGTTTTGCTTTACAAAGATATAATTTCCAGGGTTTTAGTCCATAGCATGGAGTAGGGATTCATGGTGTCAAAGGGGAAAAAGAGAGAGAGAAAGAATTACCATCCAAGACTTTGGCATTTGCAGATGCTTAATGTCTTATGCGAGAACATTTACTGTGGATCCTTACTGAGTCTTCATAAAACTGCATCCGGGATAGACAGCATTTTTTTAATTGAAAAAACATGCTTTCATTCGGTAAAGTCAGTAATTCATAGTTTAATGTCTGTTTTGTCATATGTCAATGACTGGTGGATGAATTATGTTCAAATATAATGGATTTAATACTTTGCAACAGTGACATGAAAGAATCCAAAGCAATCTGGGGCCTCAGCGTCCTCTGTGTTTTACTGAAAGCTAGGCACCTATAATCGGTCTGGCTCATCTGAAAAATTCTTCATCCTTCTGTGGTATTCAGTGCATATAAAAAAAATTAATTAACTGAGGATCAAATGGAAAGATTGACATAATTTACATTTACAGTGCACTACCATTTGTAGATTGCTTATATGTACATACATATGTACATACTGGCATCTCAGCTTATGATCAGTTGCAGCATAACCTGGTAGATGGGTAGGCTGAAATTTTCAAAAGTTGCCAGTGGCATTGGATGCCTCTTTGGCCATATACTTTGCGCCACATTTTCATCTTTTCTGATAAAACACAGCTCCAGATGAAGCCTGTAAAATCTGTGGCTGACAAACATCATTGCAAATCACACTTTTGGGGTACAAAAAACTGACAAGGCCAAAAGTGGAGAAAACATTTATTTAAACTTTCCTAGCAAAGACTCAAAGTGGCTGGTATTAATTTCTTTAAACAGAATACATTTTGTGGTGTTCCTCCTTATTTTTAATTCTATTATACAATGGAATGCATTACTAGTGTTGCCTTCACCCATCTGTTCCTCAAAAAGAAAAAAAAATAGAAAGAGGTAACATTACAAAAGGGCTGTTGGAAATGTTTATGCAAAGTACTGCTTTTCATCACTAAATCAGACCTAGAGACAAGCTAGCTGAGAAAGTGTTCTCTTTCTCCATATAGGGGCTATGCATACTTTTGCTTTATCAATCAATCCTGAAATGTGGACATTTTCACTTTCACTTCATCTTGGGCTACATAAGAGATGTGTCTGATGTTCCATAAGTGATTAGCATTTAGTGATGTTTCTCTCGTTGTGAGATACTGCCAAGCCAATTTGCAAGTACTGGATGTCCTGAACTGCAGTAGGATAATTTTGATACTTCAGCCTTGGCATTCTCAGGTTTTGTTTTAAATTTAATTCTCATGTCTGTCCTAATGTGGCTATTTTACCAATAAACCAGACACATTTATTGTCTCCTTCTCTTTTTCTCCCTCCTATTGTTCATGCTTTGACAGTTCCATAAAGTTTATTTCTCCCTGCTGCTTAGTGTCTTTTTATTCTGTTTGTTTTTCACTACTTCCAGCTGGGATATAGTTTAATGAATTATTTTTCAGTGTTTGTGATATGGCTTTTATGGCCTGCCTTTGGAGATTGCGATTAATACAATTTTCTTTTATTCTTTGCCATGACCTGGTTCCCAGTGCTCGGTGTTGTGCTCATCATTGTATTAAGCATATTGAGATCATTTGAGATGATATTATCCATCTTAAGCCTGGAACATATTTTCATTCATTCTAATTCTTTTCTTTTTAGTTTCAACCCTTAAAATATTTGTTAATCTGCCAACATTTATTTTGCATTGATACTGGATAAATAAGATTTCTGCTGTTAGTGTACTACCTGACATGGTCATCAAATCCATATCTTCCCTGAATAAGTTTTTCAAGTGATTTGGCATCCAGGTTTGTGTAGGGTTTGTTGTTTGTTTGGCTGTTTGTTTCTGAGGTTTGGTTGTACCAATTTCTAGTTTTATTTGGTTTTTTGGGGGTGAATTGTGTGTTTGTGAGTTTATTTGTAAATTTACATAAATCATTTGACATTTCAGTGAAGTTTGTATTCACTTCCCCAGCCATGACCAGGTACACATAAACTTTGCAAAACAGTCTTAATGGGGAGGAGATAAAGACAAGAAAGAAGTGATGGAGAGACCACATTCAGCTTCTGGTAAATACACACCTACTGACTTAGATTTTTCAACATACTTGTTAGCCCCTGACAGCTTTTTATTCAGCCAGTCTGAAAATATTTTCATCTTATTCCAGGCTATTTTGTTTTACTTCTTACAACACAATAAACTACAAACTCTTCCTTGCAGCTAGCTACCTTTTACAAGGGAAAAAAAGGTGTAGAATCAGAACAGACAATTCTAAAAAGCTCTTTTCTTCATTGTTTCAGAGAGATGTTCAAACCTGACAATGAAGTATCAGTAGGTTTCAGAGTTTGGCTCATAAGACTGATCAATTTTCCTTGCATTGTGACAGAAATCAGTGTAGAGCACCCTGCAGTTGATATATGCTCATCTACTGAGAGTTGGTCTGAGACCACCAACTTGTGTCAAAGTTTTCGTGTAGAAATGTGAGCTCAACTCCATGTCCAGCTTGGTGTAAAAGGTTTCTACCATGTCATTAGTTCCTGGTTTCTTTCAACACCTAGTTTCCTTCAGCTTATGAATATTGTAGTAGGAATCGTTGCTGTCTAACTTAAAAAATGTTTCCCTTTCTTCTCAGAAAATAATTGCAGTTCCATCTTTCATGTTGTGTATTTTTAAATGACTGTTTATTCTACCTTGGTAAATTGTTCTATTATTCTACCCACAAGTGCTCTGGTTTCCAAAGGGATACTGAGTTATCAGGCCTTCCCTCTAACTTTCAAGGTTGTGGTTGTCAATAGCTATACTGCTCTTCAAATTCTACACCTTCCATCTTGAGAGCAGTTTTGATTTCCTCGGTGCACCATAATATCTCCAATCTAAAGTGAGATTATGGAGAGATTTCTTTCTTTGTATTTTTGAATTTTCTTCATGAGTTTGCTAACACTAAATAATTTCTCAGAGAATCACTTTTATTTGTTGTTATTACTTTCCTGGCAACAGAAGATGTGATGTGTTTAATGTATCTTTAGACAAATCATCATTACTTGATTTAATGGCAGAGGTTGTAACTCCTTACCTTAATACACTTCTAGTCCCATTGTTTCAGTTTTAGTTATTAGTCTTTATATAAATTTTTAACACTAATACTTACATTTCCTAGACTTTATTCTTACTATTTTGTCAACACAGTCCACACCACTGTGGTTATTTCAGCAGTAATTATAGTGTTTTACTGAGCAGTAGCTAACATTTTTTCAGAATTACATCATAGGATAAAAAAGATGCATTCTGTACTGTGTGATCATAGAGAGTAGTAGGAAATTTGAGTGTCAATTGAATAATCCTCTGAAATAACGTGATCATCTATTCTCTACAATCTACTTAAGCCTGTATAAATGAAGTTGCTTTCTTGTGATACTGAAGTGATGGTTGTAGAATTATGTTACTGTGAAGAATGATAGAGACAGCAGAATGCTGTGCATAAAAAGATCAGAAATCAGCAGCGAAACAGTCTTGGTGGAAGAATAACTCCTACGTGTGAAGTTCAACAAACAGGGGGGAGAGGAAAGAGAGAACGCGCAATGATATTATTGAAATGTTTCCACAACTCAGAATACAGCACTGGATAACTGGAACATGAGTCCTTCCTTTGTAAGCAGGAAAAATGTGTGTGTTTTATTTTTCCTGTGTATTTCTGAGAGTAATGAGATCTACTGTCGAAGTAGATTTTATCTTTCTACACACTATTGATTATTTCCAAGTCCATATATAGGGTTTTCAGTCAGAGTTGACTTGGGAATTTCAAATTTCCAACAGTCTAGTTCACAAACAACTGGTGTAGGAAATTTTGATTTTTTGTTATCTCTGCCTCTTAACACCTGAAATCAACTTTAAAAATAAGCAATATATGGTTAGCATATATTTTGCACTAGAAAAGGGAAGTGTAAAATAATATCTGGTCTACTTCATTTATCCATTACTGGGAGAAGTTACATTGAAATTCTGAGGGTTTTCTTACTGGTTTTGTATTTACAGTACTTATGCACTGAGAATTGGAAATTGTTTTTATTTCACAGTTTAGAAATCTGTTATTCTTGTGCAGAGCACAAAATCATAACTTTTTTCCACCTTCAGCACTCATGAAAGGGTTTTTTTATATGAAAGGATTTTTCTTATATTCAGTGTGTATGAAATTAATTACTATATCTGCAGGCCATGCATAACCAAAGGCTTTTGTGTTTTCAAATTCTGCCATAAAGCCAGGTTTTAAGCCACTTACTGTCTGTGAATCAGAAGGCCTGCTCAGAGGAATTAACTGATCTTTTCTGCCAAAGTAAATAATTGAGTTAAACACATGAAAATAAGGTTGAAGAGCAGAAACAAAGAAACAAAAAAGATATTAGTCCCAAATAGAAAAATTTAGTCACTAGTTTCTTCATGAGAGGTCAGTTGACTTCTATCAGAAATTAGTCAGGAGAAGCTGGTTGTCTTCTGTCTTTAACATAATGTCTCTTCTTTAGTTTCAAATAAGAATTAATTTAATTCCAGGAATGATAAAGGAATGACAATTTAGTTATCAAGATAATGGCATACTTAACAGTTGCAGAACTTTTATAATCAACAGCCCAGTTGTGATGTGACTTGTTTTATTTTAAATAAAATATTTTTATTTAAAATAAAATATTATTTCCTGTCACAAAAAATGTTTTTCTTTCTGTCATTTGAAAGTAAACTTTGTTAGTTAAGAAACTAGATCATGATGTGTATTATATGTAGCACTATTATTCTTACTTTTTCTGGAAGTGAATTTGCTTGGGTTTTTTTACTGGTGGGAATATGAGTTTATTGTTTTGGACTCCTGCTCAAAGGGAGAGGGGGATGCTAGTGGCATAACTGGAGGGAATATTTTCTTAATCCTCTTTTAGACTACCTTTTGGGATTGTTGAAGGACAAGATATTTTTTTTTCCCCAATAGCATATGCTGTTTCATTTTTTTTTCCTTCCCTAGCTGTGGCAATATCACACTTCTGGAACTTCGACACATCACTGACTGTTGGAGAACATGGATGCCCTGTTTAATGCTGGTTCTTGGCTCTTAAACAGCCATCCACTGCTTTTATTATACCATTAATTGTACTTAATGCAGCTGCATTTCTAATATGCTTGGCTAAGCTCTGAAAATTAAGTAGAGGGTACTTTGTTATAAAATGCACTGTAATGAGCTCTGGTGGGACAGGGTCTGTTAAGTTTGAAATTACCTCAGGCCATTTCCAAAGGTCTTCTTAAAATATTTCACATCTATAAAAGTTTGCAACTAGATAAATAGCCAAAGGTAGGGTTGAGAAGAAAAAAAAACTACAGCCTAAATCATGCACTGGATGAAATATGAATGTTTTTAATACCTAATTGTTAAATTTATTTTAAACATTTATTATCTCAAGTAATTTGTTAAACAGAAAGTTTTCAAGCTGACAGCATGTAAATTTGGGGTGTTTGGTTTACACAGTTGGTTTTATGCATATTCTTCTTGCTTTTGGTTTCTTAATCCAGACCATGCATTCATGAAACTGGAATAAATTTAGGACTCCCCCTGGGTTTACATAAATTGGTTCAAGAAGGGGTCACACCTCTCAGTATAAAAACTGTTTAAGGACTTCTGCAACTATTAGCCAATTAGCTTAATGTTACAACTAACATCCTGTACTGAGTACTGATCTCTGATATCTGCCTAAATAAATTACTAATATGCCTTCAATTCCCTCAGTGTTCTTCAGCTATATGACCACTGTAATGCTTTATGGGTAATAAAATTTGAGATTGACTAATTTATTGGGTAGCTTTACCAAAATATCCAAGTAATCCTTTATATACTCATTAGAAACGGGTCCAAAATTAATTCTCTGAGGACTAAGTGAAAAAGTCTCCCTGGGATCAGCTTTAGATACATTGGCACAGATCATGTGGAGGATCTTCTGTGGTTTTAGTGCAGCAATTTATCTATGTTTTATAGTTAAATTTTAAGAAGGAAGTAATTAGAGGTCCCCAAGCTTGAAATTCATATTTTATTTTTTTTTTTTTTAAATTCCTTAAATTGACTCTGTACAAGCCTGGCAAACAAAGTGTTTGATGAATGTGGGTTGTATGTTTAAGCTCTATACCAAACTTCCAGATAGAGTAAAACCTCTTTCCTTTTGTTTGGAGAGATTTTGAATGTAGAAATGGGTAGGAAGTCTGTCTGTTACTGAGGGTCATTCTGTGGCCTATTGTGATGTGCAGAAATATTCACTAGTCAATAGTCAAGTACACTGTGGCCATTATGTACTGCACCTGTTGTCCAGATGGGCTAACAATAAACATGACACAGTCAATCATGCTTGCAGAATAGGGTGGACAGAAGGCTTTGGGGGATGTTTCCAGGGTCTTCCTCTGTTTATGTAGACCTTTACATCTATGGTATTATGTGGCTGGGTGTATCTGAGTTAGTGCATTTTAATTTTGGAATCACTCTGGGAAGTGATACCAAAGGGAGTTTTGTGTCTCAAGTTTTAAACTGACATGACAGCCCTCTTTTTATTGACTAAGAGGATTATTATTTGACAAAGAATGGAACAAGAAATTTCTACATGTTAGGAGACATCAAATACCATCAACATTGTTCTAACTTTAAATCCAAATAAAGCTTATTCTCTCTGCTAAATTTAATCTATAACAGGATATTTTTAGAGCTATGAATCATTTATTAGTTTTGGTAATTTTGTATTATGACAAGTTATTGAACACACAATTATGTGCAGTACTGCAATATGAAACATAGAATCAAAACTCACTTGCATTGAATAGCTCCTTTATAAAATGGTTTGGGAGCAAAAGTACTTCAAATGCTAGAAAAGCCTATATCCTATTTCTCTTCTAAGAACATCCTTTATTGGCTGAGAAATTCAGAGAAAGGAGAGATTTAGAGATTTTACTTGAACTTGAATAGGCACCTACTCTGCACACTATTTAAAATATCCTCATTATTTGCCTCAGTATTTGAAATATTTGGGTTAGTTTACCAGCATGCTTAAATTCAAAGTTAGACAATATTTTTTGGGTTGAGGTAGGACATACTGTGGGCATGGTTAAAGGTCTGTCAGTCATCACAGTTTTCAGAAAATAGTTTTTAAATATTTATTTACTTTTTGGGAGTGATTAGAGAAAATGTATTAAGTCATCTCCAATGGTCTTTTTATGTTTCATACTTAAAACTCATAAAGCTAAATAATTTAAATTCTGGACACTGAAGGACAAAATTCAGAAAATAAATCAGTTTAAATATTTTCAGGAGTTGAAAAAAAGCCTTGATGCCAGACAGTAGATTTTGTAAGTTTAATGCAGTTTGATATTAACTGTGAGTATCATATAAGAGCTGGCATGAAATGAGTAAGCAAGTAGTTTCAGACTGGATAGTTAACAGATGCCAAAGTGTATGACTACGAGTGCTGGTATTTGGTCTCTTGTCTGTTGATAATTACAGACACGAATGTCCAAATTAAGCATCTTGCCTCTCAAGTGTTACTTGAAGTGGCGCTCTGATGCCACTTCCCATCATTCATGTGATTCCAGAAGAAGAAATAAGAATAAATAAATACTGATGAATGGGACAATGTGAACCTCGTGAAGTTCAGCAAATCCAAACACAAGGTCCTGCACCTGGGCTATAAAAGTTCCCAATGTCAGTACATACTGGAAGAATGGGTTGGAAAGAAGCCTGCAAAGCTTTAGGGATAGTAGTGAATGAGAGGTTTGGTGTAAATCGGCAAGGTGCACTTGCAGCCCAGAAAGTCCGTCATATCCTGGTCTGCATCAAAAGGAGCATGGCCAGTAGATCAAGAGGTTATTTTCCTACTCTGTCCTGGCTCTCTTGAGACCCCACCTGGAGTTTTGCATCCAGCTCTGTCTTTTTTGTCCCCAGAACAAAAAAGACATTGACCTGTTAGATTGGGCCATGAAAATTTTCCTGTGGAAAAAAGACTGACGAATTTTAAGTGGCTCAGCCTGAAGAAGAAGAAAAAGCTCTGGGAGACCTTATTGCAGCCTTTCAATAGAGGAGTTTATAAAAAAGACAGGGGAAGTTTTTTTTTTACCAGGGCCTGTAGTGACAGGATTGTCACAGAATGAGTTTGGTGAACTGTATTCTTCTCTCAGAATAGTCTCAGCATTAGTAGTGCTACGCTCAAGCTGTAACCTGAGGACTAATTAAAAAAGGAATTGGAAACCTTTACTTGGACTTTTTGTGGGATCCTAAGGTGGAACCTGTTGAAGTGCAAGGGCGCATAAATCCATAACAGGAAGTGTTCAAAGTTGGATGGGGCTTTGCACAGCCTGACCTATGGAGGGGTGGTCCTGCCCCTAGCAGATCCTGCCCATAGCAGGGGATTTGAACTAAAGTATCTTTGATGATCCATTGCAACCCAAACCATTCTAGGTTTCTTTGGAAGAATTGGTGGATGGTTTTGTCCACAAGCTAGTGCTATGCCTGGTTTGTGGATTCAGTATCACACTGTGAAGAGAGCTGGAACTTGTAAGACGACATTTTGTCATAAGTGTGTGAAGCTTGTACACCATAAAAATGTCCAGGTCTATTTTTCGATTGATAAAAGTAAATTATTGTGGACTTTATGGAAATTTTGTCCGGTGTTTACCAATGGACAAAAATACAGCTCTCACCTCTATGTTGAGTCCAAACCATTATTGTCAACATGATACTATAAAACATAATAACCAAATTTAAAAATTCATAGGATATATGTTTTCATTAATTGTTATACATATCCTGCACTAATAATATGAATTCTTAGGAAATAGAATTTAAAAGCTGATATTGTGAATTGTATTGTGACACTTGATTTATTGTTCTCTGATGGTACATGGAATAGTATAAATTCACTTTCCTTTGTAGTAAGCACTATTTGAGGAAGAGTTTAAATATTGCTTTCCCAGTGCAGAGAAATTATCATTTTAGGTGGTTAACCTGAAAATAAGGATAGGTTGCAACACTTTGGAGCTCCAGTATCATTAACAAACAGGCAAGCAGGTAGCTCCCTTTGATGATAAGTTCTTGAATCTTTGGTGGAGTAAATTGTAGCTTCTCTGGGCTGAGTTTACTTTGATATTTTTTTAATTCCCTCTCAGATAAGGCTCTTTGGAATTGTATCCAAGGGTTTGGGGGTTTGTGTTTAGTGAGTAAACTCAAACTGTTCAGCTATTTCAACTTTATAAGTATCCGCTTCAGTATTTTCATTCACAGTTACATTGCCTTCTGGAGATTCAGATGCCTAAGAAAGTGATCCATTTCATCTCCCACAACACAGCTTTGGGTCCTCTGATCATAATGAACTTCTTTCCCATAAGAAATGTGTGTGGTTGAAAGTGCCAATTCAAGTAAGCTGCTGTGAAACAGGAAAATCAAGGGAAGAAAAAAGAAAAGTGTGAAAAGATGAGTTGAGGTAGCATAAAAGTGGAAAATATGAGATAGAAAAAGGGTGTGCTCAGACCTTTCTAAGATTTTTTTTTTTTTTTGTACGATGGGCTATTGTTCATTAACTATTAGCAAGTTAATTAGGGATTAATTTTAAAAATCTTCTTTAGACACAGTATGTTTACACAGCAGCAAATGCTAGTTTAGAGACTTGAAGCACCCCAGCTATGGTAAAACAGAGATGAAAAAATTACTGTCTTTCTTCCTGGGAGAGTTTCATACCTTTTTAGCACAGTTAGACCTAATCAGTGACCACATTAAGCCATTTACAGCTAGTCCACATTTGCCTTCATTTGACTATAGAGACATAGCTCAGCTCAAAGTATTATGTGCCAGTAGATCAAAAGAATATTTGAACTTCACAAAACAACTGGTTTAGCAACACCTGTGTTGTGTGTGCAACCAAAGCAGCTGAGTCCCTCTTGCATGCTTAGCTCTGGTTAGAGATAATCCAGCGGTCATAGTAAGTGTCAACTAACTGGTGAATATAAGCAAGACACAGCTTTAAAATAATGTTTTAATTATCCCTAATCATTAGTTTCAGTTCATATTCTTCAAAATATTATTTCTTTTATTACAAGTGTTTTGATTTTCAGTTTATTTTTGCCATTCACTTTTCCTTTTAGTCATAACTTTTCTTCACCAAAATAAGCCTTTCTCTTCAGAAGCCATTTGTCCATGAGCTGTTGCAGCAGTGTGTCTTTTCCTCTTCCAGCCATAAAGGTGCCTCTTCATTCCTCAGATTCTTCCTCTCCTGTAGAAGATAGACTCAATATTATGACAGAATTATTCTCAGAAAAGTTTGAAACAGAATTTTTCAGTGATACTTTTGAAAAATTTGGGGCAGATTTACTCAATAATTATTTTTCTCCATCTTATTTGTAGAGAGAAGTAGAGTATACCTTGCAATAATATTGCATTTGTAAGGCAAAGCTTTTGCATTGAAAGACTTGTTTGTTAGTATGCGCAAAAAACTTGCTGCATTTCTGACTTGTCCTACCACATTGTAGAGTCGAATCTTTTTCTACAAGCAAATTCCTCAGATTTTCAGGTATTATTAACAAAATAAGATGATGTTTGATTTCCAGCAGGCAATTTAAAATAATCCAAAACACCCTTAAGCTATCATATTTGAAACAAAAAATGTCAGGATTCAAACTGCCTTTCGGGAGGTTGCTAAAAGAAACAAGAAAAGTAGATAAACACTATCAGGCATTACTCATGAGTTTCTCTGCAGGATGTATAAAGGTTGTGAGTGACTGAAAAAGAAGTGTGTTCTGTGTTGATTTTGAGCAGTCTTCATTCTTTCATATTTTAGTTTAAGTATCATATCATATCATATCATACTCCAAGAAAAATATTCATGTCCATTAAATTAATGAGCTTGATTTACAAATTACATAGTTGTGTAAACGTAGTTGTTCATGTTCAGAGGGACTAAACACAAGAAATATGTTTAAGAATTAAAAGGTGATATTGAAAAGCAGTAAAATACAAGCAGAATTTAAAGGACATTATTTCAGCAAAATCTCAGCTCACAGATTGCTGAATTATTATATCAAGCAAATTTCTATCTTTATCTTTATAGAAAATGCGTAATACTTGTATTATATTAGGTATAATATAAATTCTGATGAATGAGACAATGTGAACCTCAAATTATAATTCTTGTATTATATTAGGTTGGGTATGTATAATATAAAGTAATTATTGGGCTAACCAAATGTAATACATTATCAGTATAATTGTAAAATTCTTGAGAAAAAAATATGTTTATCAGTGCTAATAGAAAGTGCAAAAGAGCTGGTTTAAAGACAGTGTTATCTTGCAAAATAAAACTTGCAAAAAAACCAAAGTCAAGGTAACCATCTGTGTCCATGTCTAATTCAAGTACTGTATGGGGAATGAATTCTGATGCCTTTAAGTTAATTTGCTAACGAATGCTCAAATAATCTGGCTACAATAACGTGCTGAACTTTTATGTTTAAGGTGCTCAAGAGATATTTTGAATGCTGAATGACTTGCTTTTCCGCTTATAGTCAGACAGGCATGACTTTTTAAGGTAGTAAGTGTGAATCTTAGCTATGATATAACAAATAAAAGAAATGTTTTCTCTCACTGCAGAAAGAATCTTGAGCTAAATTAATTCCTGATGCTAATGAATGCAACTCTGATGAAGTGAATGCTGTGTCTACACACATCTCCCTGGCTGTAGAATTGGCTTCCTGTTTTCTCACTACTAAGCTCTCACTTTTATTACTATTTTGTCTTGTGATTAAACATCTCTTATATTTCCCTGTTAGGCACTCTTCAAAGGCAAAGGAAACTGGACTTTTCTCACATGACTATTTAAAAGATCCTTCAGCAAATGAAGGGGGAAACACCTTGTGCTGGAGCTGATAATAATGTTAACGTGTTAACTTATTTCTAATTTATTTTAAGCTCATTCGTCATGAATGGCATGAATTCTTTTAACCTTGGCAAAACTTAAAGACTGCATCATATTTCCAGTAAAGATTTAACTATTCTTCTTACTAGTCATTGGGATTTCCAAGAGATTCTGTTTCCTTAAAACCTGCTGAAAGAGATTAATACAAGTAGTAGTGCACTTGTATACATATGCATTAAGAATACAGTCCAAAGTGCTGGAAGTGCTGGAAATCTTTCCCACAGGGGCTTTGGATCAAATTCTTTTTTTTTAAACAAGCAGCAGTGCTTTTGAAAAGAAGGAGTTCCACCTCCCAGTTGTCATGACTTAACCAGTATTCTAAAGTGTCATACTACTTTACTACTTCCTCTGAAGACTGCTTCATTAGGACTTGGGGATTTCCATTGCAGTTTATGCATGGTCATTTTTCAATCCTCAGCAATTCTGAGATGCTATTTTAGCTCTTTTAAGAGTTCTTGATGAAATTTTCTAGTGAGAAATGGAGAACTTTTTGCAATAGGTTTTAAAAACTTGTGGTTCTACTACAGATGGTCTTGGTAATCTGCTTAAATTTCTTCAGTTATTTTTTTGAAATCACCAAATTCTCTATAGTTGCATTTTCTTACAGTCTGTCTTATGAACAGGCAGCTGGAAATCAAGTAAACATAATTTACTAGTGGCACAGTTAGTTCTTACCAGAATCCTCAGTTAATTACACGGTTCAGTTTTGGCAGCTGATAAAGATTTCTTCCCTGAAATTGTGGATTGATTTCAGGTTTGTATGCAGTCTCATTTAATTTACAAATTTTCATTAAATCTTTTCTGACTACATCACAAAAAGGAAAAAAAAAGCTATAAACAAATCCACCATCTACATGTGACAGTCATAAAGCCAAGTCTATAGAAGTAGTAAAGCTCTCAAGTCACCTAAGAACCAGAAACAGTTTTAAACAGTTGGATTCATTTCAGTATGTCACTATGTAGAATAATGATGCATTAGTAAGTAATTGTCTAGTTATATCATAGCTGGATATGGTATTCCAGCAGTGGATGTGGTCCCTACATTTGCCAACAGCAATATTTGATATACTTTCATATTTTAGTGTTCATTTAACATAAAGAGATCTGGGTTTTTTTCAGTGTTTTTCTTAGCTGGGTATGTGTATGGGGGGTTCTTTTACTTAGTCTGTAGGACAGAAAAAAGTGAGTATGGCAGAAGTGCAGGTGATCAGGACCTGCAATGGCTTATGTCATCAGGCACTGGGTTTTCCTTCTCACTTGCTACCCTGCAGCCCCTGTAATGAATTTAAATGACTTCTATCAAATGTGAAATTTGTCTTATTTTTAGTGTATGATACTGAGTGTGGAACATATTACCTAGTTCACCAGCATCTAAAGCTGTTTGTTTCTAAAATTACGACCCACTTGCTGTCAGAAAAGGCTATATGTATTTCTCAAGGAATTGCTTTAGTGGGTGGTTTTAGCCCTATAGCAAATGGTTGGCTTCCTGTGCAGACACTTGGCAGGGATAGCATAGTCCTCACAGCATACAGTACCCTAGCCCATTAACAGTGGAATGTTGGAATCTTCAAGGACTGTGCATATAGCAATAGAAGTTCATTGATAGAATAAAAGTTCATAGAAAGAACTAGATAGAAGGTAATAGAAAGAATGCTAGTTTTAAAACATCTTATTAAGTGTTTTCCGTATTCATATACTTTTTTGTTACCACAGCTGAAATAAGTAATTTTTTGTCTGTCAGGAGTTGCATTTTTCCACTGAGCACTGAAAAAAGTTAAGTTTGTCATTAAAATAATGCAGTGAGCGCACCAAATCATGGGAGAAGTATGGCAGGAAAGGGGGACTGTGCAAGGAAGCAGACCTCAGTATAGAAGGGTCTGGTAGGGGAATCTGGATATGTTTCAATGTTAGTGAAAACAGGGAAGGATGTGAATTACAGCTTGCCAATTTTCAACTCACCACTGTCTAAGGCATAAAAAGGCAATTGTATTGGCTCTAAGAAGGAGCAGCTCGCTGTTTTGTTCACTGAATATTCTGAAATAACATTGCCAAAATTTAAGACAACAAAAGAAGGGGAGACATAACAAAGCAGGATTTCTTCTTGACTTTCAGAAATATATTAGACCTTACTTCATGTAGATAGAACAGTTTTTGGTTGCCTTGACATGCTAGTGGCATATGAAAGCCCTGTGGATGGATGGAGCGTTAGATTGGAAGTAATAAGGTTGTGCCTGACTTACCTCCGCATTTGTAGCAGATGTTACAAATGTCATAACATGAACCTTTGGGATCAGACTGGAAAAAAAAAAAAACCAAGACAACAGATGTAGGCCTCTTAGTTTTACCAGCAAGTATAGTCTGACACTATATAACACTGTTCTGACTTGATGTTAATACCCTGTCCTCCTACTGAGAACAGAACCAGTGACACTAGCCATTTCTGTAGCATTGGAGCTGTAAAGGGTGGCAGCAGTTTTCTTTTCAGAGGAATTTTGATACTAGTTTAAAAATAAGACAATAGAACTATTATTCCAGTAAGGGTCTTACTGTGATATCTGAATAAGTAACCCAGACTCATCACTCATTTCTTCATGCAATTGTAATGTTTATGAATTTTTTCTGCTGGTAGAGCCAATTTCTCGGAGTGGACATTTATCTAAAGGACTGATAAATTCCTAGGTTTTTAAGCCCTTGATTCACCCCACTTTTTTGTGTCCCTCTCCCTTGCCTCACCTATCTTTCTCTCCTTTATCTCTTTCTTTTACAAACTTCTGTAGACTTTTTCCTGATCTATTTACAGCAGATGGATTTCCTGGGAAGCTCCTATCTCACTTTAATTATTTTTCATCTCCTGCTATTGATTTGAATTGAAAGTATTTGTTTTTTACTTTATGTGTTGTCCTCGACACATTAGAGAGTGTACAGTTATTTGTTCCTTCTCTGTTTCTCACTAGTTCTTGCCAGTGTTCCTGAATTTTATGGGAGGGGAATAAAATGAATGCAGGAGTATGGGCCCTTGTCTTTTTTACCCTGTGCTTCAATTTAAAGCAGGGGTGATTCTGTCTTCCACATCTCTCCCTCAGGTACTGCCATTCTTGAACTGGAGGCTTAGCCCTCTCCCTGAAGAATTTCATTGTCAAGGAGAAGGGTGGGGGTTCTCCCATGAAGAATTTTAATCACCCTGTCTGTAGCCCTTTTGAAGGCGGCACAATAGTTCCTATAGTAACTACTACAGTGTGGGAGAAAGGCCAGTGCTCCTGCCCAGCCACAGATGGAGAACTCTCTTTGCTTAGATGACTGGAAATTCTTGCACAACAAAGATTTCATCCTTTACAGTGAACAGAAAAAAAAAAAAAAAATCTGCAGTAAACTCTTAAGTGTACATGTGCTAATTAAGAAAAGGGCTAATTATCAAGGAGAGAACACAAAATATACTTATTTCATTTTTGGGGTTTCTAATTTTAAGTTCAGAAGAGAGGATAAAAAAAAATAAGAGATATTTAGGGCCTAAACCTTGTCTCCTCCTCCCACCCACCCTACCTCCACCCCCTAAAGAACTAATTCTTGGGTAGGAGCAGACCCATAAACCAAATGAAGGTAATTGGAAAAGGTGCAGGCTCCTAAAACAGATGAAAACTTACACTATGACAGTCACTTATGTTGCTTCTTTTTTCCATTAATTTTGACTGTTTCTCAAGGGAAAGACATATTAGGTCTTCAAATCCAATTATTCCAGTTCAATTAACAATTAATTTTCAATTAATATAATAACTTCTGCTTTTTGACAACATTTCAGTTTGATCAATTTAAGTTATTGAAACAAAAAAAGCTATTAAAAAGAAGTTTAAAATATAAATTTGAAAAGCAAGTTTTGATAAAAATTCTTTTAACTTCTGGAGCTTTTTCAGAGATAAACTACTGAGAATAATAAAGCACACCTGTAATTGTGTTACATAATACTTTCATTAATTAACCAGTACATTCTTGGCAACTAGTAGGCTACTCCATGGAAAGTTTTGGTTTACTTTCTCAGCCATGGATTCCTCAGTAATGAATTCATGCTCTTTACCAGTGACCAGAAGATAGATATCTAAAATATGAGGCATTCTTGTACACAAAAATATATATTTGAAGTGTTGTTGTTAAGCTTTGAAAGTTGATAATCATATATTGCATGTAGACCTTTACAACAAATTTGTTCTGATACTTTATTGCTGTGATAGTTCTTTGCTAATGGCACAGTATTAATGATTCCCATAGCTTTACTAAACCAAGATAAAATACCTTTCTACATATGTTGCAGCTCCATCTAAGATTTATTTCTTCTTCCCATCTGTGAAGGTGGGTAAGAGACCTACCTTTTGGATCATATGATGGCTTACAGTGAAGTAACTGGTAACATATTTTAATTTCTTTGGATACCCTTTCCAAATCAGAGGGCAACACCTCTGATTACATCACACTGTTCATCTCTTACCTCACTTTAGATCAGGATTTGAATATACATCTTGTATACCAGATGTCCTCAACTTCTAGGCAGAGATTTCTCTCAGAACATAGAATCCATCTTAAAGGGGATAGCAAGGGACAATCAATGGGAAAAAATATTCATCAAAAGGTATTAAACAGAAAGTCAAGTAATTATTAAAAAAAATAAAAAAGGCTTCTGTGAATGTTAACATGCAGAAATACTGGAGTGCAATGTTGATTATACTTCATCCTTCCCTGAGACTGAATCCTCTGTTTTTCAGTTTAGCCCTGCAGTGCAGTCAGTTTCTCTGTCTTTTCTAAAACACAGCTTTTAAAAATTTCCAAATTACTCATTATGTGTCATCAGAAAGCCCCAATATTTCAAGATGACATTGCACCTCTTCCTGTAAAACCACTTTGATTGCCAAATTCACCTCAATTTTCTTTCATGAACATTCGGAGTTATTCATAGAAATCACAAAAGATACATTTTCATCTAGAATCTACTTTACACCAAGGCAAATATATTAGAAATTGTATTGTTATTTCTGTAGATCTTTCTTTCTACTCTGAAACAAAAAAAAAGTTATATTCTGGGAAAGAATATTTAAAATATTATAGCCACACTCATGCTGTGAACTGCTTTGCACATACAATCATCAGGCCATTCTATTTCTTATGCTCTCTCATCTGACACCATCATGTATTTTGTTATTAACTATGGGGGAAAATATTAGCCAACCCTATGTGAAGCTGCTGTGCAATTATCCTGATATGGTTAGATATTTTGTGAATACAGCTGATAATTTTCTTTTTATTTTTTTGGTGGGGTATTTATAAACTTTCATATTTATGTAGATCTGCTCAGGCTTTGCTAATTAAAGTCTGACTTTATTGGCAGTCATAATTAGAGCTCTTCAAGATGAGCTCTGTTTCTTTATAATTTTTCAGACAGCAGATTGCCTAAAGGGTTGTAGTGCGGTGGCCCTAAGTCCACCTCTCCTACCAAGTGTACAAAACGTTCTTCTTAGAAAAACCAACAAAATTAAATAAAAAATATAAGGACTTTGAGGCTAACTGAGGAAAAGCTTTTAAGAGTAAATAAAGGTTAAGGAAAAGGAATTTTAAAGTTGAGTTTAGTTTTTAAACTGTTATTAAAACAGCAGAATTTTAAAGCTCTTTGGTTGAATTTTCCAAAACTTTCCACAAAAGCAGTTTATGTTGAGGGATGTCATGCAAAGTCTCACAGGAGTTTTTTAAGGGAAACTGATAACTGTGCTCATGTGCTTCTCTTCTGTTCCTTGTGATCAAAGAATATTCCTTGTGCGTTATTAGAATTCTGTCTTCACCAGTGGAAGGCACAGTGAACATCAGTCTCTGGTCTCTAAAGACACCTTAGAGCTGTGTTTAAGAGGGGATCCTTCCTCTTCAGGATGCATAGAAATCTTTGTTAGGCAGTCTACGTTTTCCTTTTCCACGGGTTCCCATTTTTTTCGTAGCACAATTGCAAATGCTCTTGAGGTTGCATTAAGCATGCTTAGACTGCCCCCAAGACACTCTGAAAGGGAGGTGGCTCTTCCTTCACCTCATGCATAGCCAGATTAGTCATTGAGGGAGGAATTTTAAAGAGGAACTAGTGAACAGTTAGAATTTTTTTTCTTTTATGGAATAATCTCATGCCAGGAATAGACATGTCAGTTTGGATAGTAAAGGTCATAGTCCAATGCCATGGAAAGTAAAACATTTTCATAGACAGATTCTTCTGCTCCAGCACTACAAAGTTCAATGTGAAAGCAATCTTTCTATCTTCTTGTCAGTATTAAAAGTCAATATGTAGTACAAATATTGTTTCAACCAACTTTTTGATTAATTTGTACATTCAAGCCTTAAACATTGTCAACTAAATGTAGGCAATACAAAATATGACCACATGTGAAAAAAGTCTATTCAGAGATGTTTGTTCATACTGCTAAAATAGGAGAAGCTTGGAAAAAATTAACCTGGGTTTGGAACTTGTTTCCATGCATTCAGTATTTTTTTTCTGTAAAGAGTCTACATTTAAAAGGGAATCCACATTTTTAAAAAAGATGTGCATCCATAACTTTAGGTCTGTGAAGGTCGCTGAGCTACTTTGATTTATAGATTTTGTGAAATAAATCTTAAATCTCTTGCTTTTCAAGTTTTCTGTGAGTGGCTGAGCTGTGGCTGCTGATGGTTCTATCCACAGGGTGAGAGATTTAGATGACTAGCTGTGGCTTGTGTGATGGAAGCCAGTTCAGTATTTATAGTTTATGTTTTGAAATTTTTGAATAAAATAACATGGGCCTGCTTTTTAATCCAAACATTTCAGTCTATGTCTTCCTTTAGTTTATTGGCATGCCAACAATTCATTCAATACAAAGAGGTTTTGTGCTGTGACTGGACTGTGAGATTGCCATATTTCTGAATGGTGTCAATGTGGTATGCACTTATATACCCAAAATAGCATATTTTTTCTGCTGCAAATAGATACCAAGAAAATTTGAAAGTTCAAGTAAGTAAAATAATAAGACAATGAATCCAGATGATTAAATAATTTACGTTTCCCTTGTTCTATATTTTTCTCAATATTTTTATATCATTCCTATCATTCCTCAAAATTTGAAGAATGATAGTTATGGAAATGCGTGAAATAAGGTACATATTTAATATTTATTAATTTTTCAAAAAGGAGTTGAAGAATGGCTGCCAGAAATAAGATTGTTTTCTGTGTAACTTATCGTGGTTGTAAAATTAGGAACTGTCATAAGAACCCCCACATCACCTGACTGAGAGCAAGACACATAAATCCAAGATCTCTAGTGCTATGAAAATGTCAGCGAACTGAATGGCATGAAAGTACTACAAGATATTTGTCTACCTATAAACTAGCCACAAGTGTGCAGTCATCAATGGAGGATTTAACTGAAAAAATTTAAAGCTAAGATCTGACCTTCTCTTGTTTTCTAGTTAATTCAGTCACACCTTAAAGTGGTTTCTTTTGAGGTATGGAATTGAGGGTCCCCATTGTGAAGGACCTGGAAGTGTCATTTAAGGTTCAAGATACTGTTTTAAAGAGGGCTGCACTGACTTCAGGCACTTCATTCAAATTATGATACTTAAATGCTAAAAACCCTGCAGTTGACATCACAGAATTGGATTGAATATGTAATGGATACACTTTAAAATGGTAGAGGATGGTAACGTAAGGATATGGGCAGAAAATAGCAAGTTAATTGAAAGGTAAATTCCAAATGGTGGTGTGTTCGGCCAACATGTGGAAAACACGACACAGTGTAGCTGAAAGAATGAAAGGACCTAAGGGATTTCAGGGAGGGGTTGCAGGTTTAAAGGTTGCGGGATTTTTTGGTCTTTACAGTGCTCTTATGGAGACTACTATGAAACAATGTCTGACAAGACAAAACTGAATTTGCTTTTTTGTTTCTGATAGATTATAAATGAAGTAACTGTACAAAGCACCATGCTGACAGCAATCATGTTCAGAATACTGAAAATCTTTACAGTGCCATATATTTTGTTTAGTCCTGCAACTTAAGATAAAGTTTTTCTAAGAAATACAGACTTGAAGAATTTTTTTTTCACGGTGTTAGGGTCTATGTCCTTGAATACCAGTTCTACAGCAGTCTCCATTTGTAATAATGAGCTATTGCCTGAATCTATTAGCTACGAAGCCACCTGTTTGCTCAGTATAAATAGCTTAGGATTTCCTGCAAGGAAATTACATGAAACATCAATAAGAAATGATATTACATTTTCAGGTCAATATGACTATCATTACTTGGCATTTATCTTTTCCTACTGATATCACATTTGGCAGCCAGTATCATAGACAACTAAGATTTTGTTGCTTCGTGTTTTGTTTCCGTTGATGTTAAATTGGCCTGTTCAGTAATGGCAGTCATTCATTCTGCTTGTTTTAGTGGATCCTTGATATTTCATTTTTCTTATCATACACTATAAAGACAGCAATACGTAAGGATGGACTAGTGCCGTGATGGTTTCAGAGACATTAGTCTCTCATCAGGGTCTTGGGATGTAAATGCTTTGTACACACCTTAGAAGGGTGCAGAATGAACTTTGCCTCTTCTCTCTGCTGTGGATATGCCTGATTTTGTCACTAAAACAGGAAAGGGAGCTTCCTGCAGCCCTGTGCCATCTTTTCTGTGCTCTGCCTTTCTCTGATCATGTGGGAAAGGTAGCCTAAGCTTAAGAAGAAATCTCAGCTCACAGTAGATGGCTACATTTGGTTATATGCAGACTTAATTTCTGGCTTTATGTTCCTGGCATACAAAGTTTAATGGAATATTAGTTTTGTGATTTCTCAGCCTTTTTTGTAGTCACTGCTGCCTTTGAAGCATACCTACCTATTACTCACTTTGTACTTTTAAACTATATAATTTAGAAGCTGATGTTACAGAACCTATTCTAGCAACTAACGTGGATATCCTGGATAGTAAAATACTTCTTTACAGTGAGGAGAACTTTAATTTGAGTACTGGATGTATTTACAAATGTTGGCTTTTTAATGTTGTGTCTATTTCAGTTTAAAGTAATAACGTGATAAACCTCTCAGATAAACTAGTAGAATAAGCTTCCTAATTCATGAGTAATATTTAGTTCTTATCCCCACATTTCAAAACATCTACAATATGTGTAGCCTCTTTTTCAATAGTATTTTTTAAATTTTGAATGCTTTCATCAACGTATGCCTACAGGGATTTGAGATGTATCTGAACAAACAGGTCATTTCCAGATCCATTGGACACTTAAATAGACTGGTTTTTAAAAATCTATTTTTTTATCCTACTAATTTGAGTCTTAAATTCCATATTAAATGACCAAAATTATAATATGTAGAAGGCAAAATTTAAATTAACACCGGTGTATTAAGATGCAAAACATTTAAGGGATTAATGTCAGTGATGAGGATGCATGAGAACTAAATGTGCAGACCTTGCAACATAACTGTTTTTTATTCAGTTATAGGTGCCCAGCGCAGGAGAAGTCCCAGTGCCCTTGCCATTGAAGTATTTGAATCACATTTGGGAAGTCATATTTTACAGGTAAAAAAATGGCTTTTCCAACAAAAATCAAAATATCTACCTAGTCATATATCTGCCAATAATTTGAATAGTATTGTTGTCAGCACTTATATTGATTTTTTTAATGCTCATATTTCTTCTATTTTGAAAGTCCATAATTTGGAGAATGTTAATGAGAGGCAAGGCAAGTGTTATTTTAGCTGAATCACGTTTTGTTGTTTAGAATTGTGCAGTAGATGTTTGCTTGCAGAATGCCCTTATGTATTTGTGTGAGTGTGTGTACAAGCTAGTGTTTTGTGTTGGTGATTGTCTTATGTCATGTATCAATTCTGGGCTGGGGCTCTTTTCCCTACTTTGGTTTATGAGCACTGCTTTTCTCCATGATATCCCAGTTGTCATAATTATATATCACAAATTTGGAGCAATCTGCAGAGATTAGAAGATTAATAGAAGCATGCCTTTTAGGTGTCCTTAGCTGTAGGCTGAAAACTGGTCTGGTATTTGTCAAACAAGCTCGTCACATGGCACAAGTCATCATATTCCAGGAAGAATCAACTGAAAAACAATGACCTGATGGAAACATTTTTGTGCATGATTTATTTTGCCAGTGTTACTACAGCTTTTCTTAGACTGAAGTGATCAAATGTGGAGTACAAGCAGTTAAGAAGAAAATATGATGGGCTTTGCACTAAGGCAAACCCAGCCCTATGGAAATAAAACCCACACAGTCTTTTCTAAGTGTGGCACTGAATAACTGCTCTTATTTAGCAATGTACACAGCTTCTCAATGCAAACATATTGTCTGGTGTATTATCTTTTGAGAGGTACGAGAGAGGTAAATTAGGATATTATCATGAGAAATATTCCACTTAATTTGAAATGATTGAGAGTTATTTCTTTGCACTAACTCAGCTGTGGTATTCAAAAGCACTATATAATGTCAGAATTTTCACATCTTTATAACGTAACTAAATGCTGAAAAGCAACAAAGATAATTTTAGGAAAACATTAACTAGTAGAATTAATTTCTCTTCAGAACAAGAATCATGAATGAAATTATTTTCTTAGTTGTGCACTCTTGGCAAAGGTCTAGGTCAAGTTTTTGATTCTGTAAGCAAATACTTTTGTTGTAGTTATTGTATCAGAGATCTGCACCAGTATCTACAGTACTGTGTTTGCACATTAGGGAGGAACACTGCTATGTTGTCTCATACATGTAGAAAAAAAATAAGACCTAGCAGTTTTTTGATATTTTAGTTTATGTAATTTATCAGTGTGTCAAGTGTATAAACATATCATACATCATAAAGTTATCTTTTTTACAATATTATTTATAACTCATATATAAATAAAACCCCATTGAGACTGATTTATTTACACTCTTTACGTATTAAGTATCACTCTTATAGATGAAAATGGCAAAAACTAGAATGGCCGCTTTGAAAACTACTTGATATTTGAGATTTTCACTTACTGTGTATTAGAACAATTAGTGACTTTCAACCTTGTTTAAATGAGATTATGGGTTGTTGGATTTTTTTTGTTTTGTTTTGTTTTTGTTTGTTTTAAGTTTTTTAAAATGTATTTGTGATAAATTAAGGTGTTTTCAGAATATAATTTCATCATACTACTACTAAAAAAAAACCCTGTATTGCACTTGTACTCAAAACTGAGGATTTTAAATCAAAATTACCATCAGCCTTGTATTGAATATCTGTTGAGGTGTGGCTTTTTGAAAAAAATGATGCTTTTATCAAAGTACTCCCATGATTCCCTCAGTTGATAATATCACCCTGATATTTGCAAGATAGATGGTTGATGATGGATAAATAAATTAATAATGGTGACAGGTTTATTGGAACATGTTAAGATTTTGTCTTATTTTTGCATTGTATTCAACACTTGGGAGGACAACCTGGGTCGTGCATTCAAATGCACCAGTTCTAAACAGATCAGAATGAACTTCAGAGTACTGCCTTGTGCTCTAATAGGTAGAAATATAATAATCAGAAGACAAAATAGTTTGTAAACCAACAATTGGATAGATTTTGTAGTGGAATACAATTCTAACGTTCTCACCTAGTCTGCTACTCACTCAGATATTATTTTCAATGCTCAGAAATTATTTTCAAATAAGTACCATGATAAGTATTGTTTGCAATTGAAGTAACAACCTTGATTATACCTTGGGAACTTTGGCTTCAGAGTCTGTTGTCTTAAGAATTTGAATTACCAGTTTGTGTAATCCCTTTTGCTATTAATATTTTGAAGACTTGGTTAAGTGTAAGCTCAGAAATTAAGGAGCCTCTCTAATCTTTTTAATATTTTGATACTTCAAAATTTATTGATAGCCAAATATGCATAATACAGTAGATTTTTAAAAAGTGGATATGGTTTATTTAAAATGACATTACAAAACCATAAATGGAGGTGCATCTTGTGATATTTTTACATTTTAAGTCTACAAGTAGGTAGTGTCAGTCATTTCTAGGTATACATTATATACATTAGTCACGTCCACACATATTAAATCCATGTATTTACATATAAGACTTAGTCATCATTGAATGAAGAATGTCTTCATCCATGTGATTTTTTTCTATTTTTAAGGAATCAAATGTTTAAATACTGCTTAATTGATGATTGATACAGGTACTAAAGGTTTTCTCCTTATTTATTCTCTTTCTGTTTTCTGCAGTTAAGTGCAGAAAATAGAAGAGTATAGCTCTACCTGTCATGAGAAAAATAAAAGTTAAAAAGTTATTGATATTAGTCTGATATAGCATTTGTGCCCAGGGATCATACAGTTAATTTTGTTCTATTAATTACAGACTTCATCAACTGCAAAAAAATTAATGCACTATTACCTTTATATAAATTCTGAAATGAAAAATTGAATAAAAACCCCAATAAAAGGAAATCTAATATTTTTAAAGGGCTTCATTTGAGTAAGGCTGGATGCGTCTTTGCATTTGTCCTTTGTACAAATCTAGATTGGAAAGAGGCTTTTACTTTGTTTACGTGTGAAATCAGACGCTCGTGCACTTCATGTATTTCATTTCGTGTATGAAATCCTCGTGGTGAGAGTGGTGAGGCTCTGGCACAGGCTGCCCAGAGAATCTTTGGCTGCCCCATCCCTGGCAGTGCTCAAGGCCAGCTTGGATGGGGCTCTGAGCAGCCTGGGATAGTGGGAGGTTTCCTGTCTGTGACAGGGGGGTTGGAAGTAGGTGATCTTAAAGGACCCTTTTAACCCAAATCAGTCTAAAATGGTACTTTTCCATGTCAAAAACTACCCAAGCCACAGCTGATTGCTGTATATCATGCTGAAGAGATTCCCTGTGGTAGGTTTGAAGCCAAAGGCACCATCCACTCAGTGCTCGTGAAAAAAAAGACATCCCAAGAGATGACTGCTCAAACACTATTACATCAGAATCTTTATGTCAGTGTAATGTCCTTTAAATGTTTTCCAAGTAAAATCACCTGAATTATGAATAGTAGAGTGGGATGTAATGGAGGAGAAAAGTAGATAATGGCAATATGTTAATTAATTTTTGACAAGATTTTTGATTTGCCAAATTATAGGCTTTCTTTTTCTTGTCTTGTACATTCTTTTTCTTCTGAAAAGTGGTGTTATAATGAAAATAGATGTCATCTGTTTTATATTTCTGTATATTTATCTATCAATTGTATCCAGTAAAAAAATTATTTCTGGTACCTATTATTAAAAATTTGGCTTAAATTGGTTGCAAAAATTAGCAAGATTTTAATCAATTTTTCGGGATCTCTGGATTTTTTTTCTATAACTTCATTGCTATTGAGAAGGTGTGAAAAAGGGTCACTAACCCCATAGTCTTCTTATAATCAGGAATGATCAGGAAATGTAGAACTAAATATAGAGAAAAGGGAAAGTTAGTGAATATATTTGCATATGCAAATTAGCTTAATTGATACTGCTTGCCTCTACAGGGATTTTTCATTACAAACTGGAGTGCTACATTGTTCAGCTCATATTGAGTAATTTAGTAACTAATGAGACCAGTTTGCACTAATTTGCATATGATAAATGAGCTTAATTGCAGTAAATAACTTGGAGGCATAATTACTTAATTTTCCTGTGTTGCATGGCTTTTAAGTTCACGTATGAACAACTCAAGATAATTTTGCATATTTAAATTAGTTGCTTTTAAAATTCTTGAACAAAAAAGAACACACCTTACAATTTGAGCTGTAAAACAATTGAAAGTATAATGTACATTATTTTCAAAGAAAATTTAATATTTTGAAAATATATGTTTCTTTCTTTAAAAACATCAGTGCCTTTTTAAAAACTAAATATTTGGAATTAATCACAAAGGAGTAGTTTTAAAGTCAGGCCAGGATGGAAAGATGGTATAAGTAATAATAATAGGAGTGTGTATCTGAACTGTAGTGAGCTGTACACATTTTGTATTTCTGCATACAAGAGTGGTAACATTCATAATTGCATTCTTTGCTTCAGTAGTGCCTAATCAACTGTTAAGAAACTAACACTTTCATATAGCATTGTGTGCATATTACGTACACAGTAACTTGGACGCTAGTTGTCTTAGATGGTCTATACTGAGCTACCTCATTTTGTGTGAAGAAATCCTTATATTGGACAGATACCAAAGTGTCAGTGCAACAAAAAGTGTATCCTTTTTTTCATTTTGTGGACATGTTCAATTGTGAGCACTGACAACTCTTATGATGTAGATTTGTACAATGAGTTTCAAAACGCACAAACAAAAACAAAGAAACAAACAAAACATAATCCAAAATCAAATTAATTGGAAGACCAAAGACCATTTGGAATACCATTTCCAAAATGTTATTGCACATTAGATAATTTTGATACATTTGATAGAATTGAACTAGAATTCAGTAGAACTAGACAGAGAAAAAAGCCAACCACCAACCTCATTTATTCCCATAGCAAGATCTGTTGTGCACCCATGTTTTTCAAGTGGATGACAATTACTGAATTCTCCTCTGCTCCATAAAGGTCACCACCTACCTTCCTAGAAACTGGAAGACTTTTTTAATGTTATCTTGGAAATTTTATGAGATTTGCATTTTCCTTTTACTTTGTGCTGTACCTTTGTCTCCCATTACGTATTTTGTGATGAACAAAAGTCCTTTGCAAGGTAATTGCACTATCAGATTCAACAAGAGAAGAAAAATCAGGTTCCCATTAAGATCCGAGGAAAAGAAACCTCACTGAAAACAATCTGACCCTAAAGTTTGTATTCTTCATTGAGTCAAAAGTCACAAACTACAAACCACTTGGCTTTAATGAAGTGGTTAACAATGTACATAGGATAGCTGTAGTGGATGTCCAGTTGTGTCCTAGTCATCTGAAATATGCACAAGGCCTGTAAGCCCTTGCTTTACTTCCTAGAAACCTCTGTATCACCACAGCCTTGATCATAGAATGTCATCCTAGAATGGGAGCAGAATTTGAGCTACTTGGAAGCTGCAAAGGGCTAAAATGCTGCAATTTGGCTATACTCCATGCAGCAGTCCCAGACTTCCCATGCATGAAAGGCACTCTTGGTTCACATGCTTTTCACTCCACTGGAAGCTTCTGATGGTGGATGGAACTTCATGGAAAATTTAACTGTCTCTTTACCCTCATCCTATAGAGAAGCCATGGGCTGTTAAACCCATGATGTTAAAGCTTTTCTTTATTTAAAGTCAACAAATAAGCAAACCACCCTCATCCTATGGATGTAAGATGCCTAATGAATTGGTAGTATTGTGAACAATTGAATAACACCTCTTCCTAATAGTTTGATATTCTTTTTCTATTTTTAATAATGTATCCAACACTGTAATAATAAGACTAACATGAAACTGTACAAATATAATCTGTTTGTCAATTTAGTATATAACTGTGCTTCAGAGAGGGGCCCTTTTAATTGTGAGGTAAATGTGCAGATGAATACAATTTCTGTGGTTTCTAGTGAATCATTCCAGGTCATGCCAGTACCATACATAGTAGCTGAGTCATTGGTTTGTTTTCTGGAGCATGTCAGATAAGCTTAAATTTCTCAGGCAAGAGGGAAATTAATGTTTCTTCGCTGCAAGTGAGCACTCTAACAATCTTCTCTTTGCAGGTAGCTAGTATCCCATCCACCCACACTCCTAAACTACCTTACTAGATAGAGCTTTACTTTCCTAAAGTAAAGCTGTATCTACAGTTGTGCTTAAGGGGCTGATCCCATCCAACTCTTCCAGCTGTGTAATAGCTGCAAATAGCAGATTGAACCATATTTGTGATACACTCAGAAGTACTCAGGGTCACATGAATGATCAACTGAATGCAAACAAAGATCGTTAATATCTCAGTAGTTACAAAATAAAAGGTTTTTTTCCTATCTTCAGCCAGAAAAATTGGAAGTTGTTATCAGGAAAATGTTTTCATATACTCCTCAAGTTAATGCTGTTTTATCATCCAGTTTGTAATTCAATGTTATCAAACACAGAAGGTGCAGGATGAAATACCAATTTGAAGGGAACTTTCATACCGTTTCTCTCTTGTCCAAAATGGTTCTTGTCCTCCATTTCTGCCACTATTTTTTTGTAGAATTATAGACATACTTTTTAGAACAATGGTATCCTATCAAGCTTTCTAGACAAAAAGTGGAAAGAATTCACTCTCCAGCTTCACTACAGTATTTAATCACATTTGGAAGATGTTGCTATTAATCCATAATAACTAGATTAGAATATAATGAGACAATGACACAATTTTTTTAAAAATCATTTTGTTGGAGAGTATCTAGGTAAAATTCTCCATAAATTGTAAATATGTGTGTTGAGCATTTGCCCAATTTAGATTGGGCAAATTTTGTGAAAATGTTTATTTAAGGCAAATTAGAGAACAGTAAATAGAGCAAATTATTTACATTTTTGCAGTAGTGAGCAATTGGGGATGATACAAGAGTTGCACACAATTAACAATGTAATGAAGAAACAGAACTTTCTCCGGAAGGGAAAGAAGTACCCAATACTTTGCCTTGTAAGCCCATTGTTAGTTAAGTATTAAAATCAGCCAAACAGTATGAATAATCATAAGTGAATGAAATACAAAGTTCTAAAATTTTTCTTTCCCCACAAATGTTGTGTAAAACTTTGTAGTATTTTAATTAGATAGAGGCAATAGAAAAAAAAAGAAGTTGACTGACTAGGCTATAGCTGAGTGCAAATCTCGTTTCTTCCAATATTTGAATTATTATAGGGAGTCCCATCTGACAAGAAAATTTAAAAAGTGGGAAAAGAGGCAGGAATGTGTTGGAGTGCTATAAAATATTAGGGAGAAGATTTATCTTCTCATTTACTATTTTCAGTCATTCTGAGTATTACATAATGAGGTTCTCTCTGTATAACACTAGTCAACACAGAATTGGTGACATAAGACTAAAGGTGAGGAAGCAGCAGATGGTAGTGCTGATGGAGGATTTTTCCAGGCTGTAAAAGGTGTCAGGAGAAAAGACTTCTACTGGCTTGGAAATTTGTGAAGGGCAATTGCTAATGATGATGTCAGTGGTACACTTTCTGAGAATGAAGAAGACTGTTCAGATTTGTGTCTGCATTGGGTTAAAGGGGTAGACTACTAACTGACATCTGTTAGCATGTGTCAAAGGCAGACAAAAAGAGGAAAATATGAAAAGGCTGACAAAACTAAGGGTATGTTGGAGAGCACAGATCTGTGCTGTCTGAAAGTAAAAATTTTTGGGATGAAGTAGAGGTTAAGTTATGCATCAGTAGCCAAAAATAAAGTGGAAAGTAAATAGCTTAATTAAGAGGAAATAGTTGTTACAGATCAAACCACTCGGCAAAGCTATGCTAAACTTTCTATGGGCAATGAGCAGTGCATAAATGCAATGAGACAGAACAAGTACAGAGCAAGTCAAAACTGAAGGTCTGTAGATCATATAAAAGTTTTATGAAGGAATTATTTCTATAGGACATATATTGAGTCTACTTTGTGTACTTAAATTTTTAATCTGAACCTCCTAATTGTCAAGTACAGCCTATATTTATGAATTTTCTTCCTGACATTAAGTGGCATACAGAGTTTGGGTACAAAACCAAAGGGAAAACCAAATGCTCTTAACAAAATGCAGTCCAGAAATGGAACAAAGGGGAATAAAAGGCATTTATTTAATCTACATCTCTATCCAAAATCAAAAGCATTTAGTATACAACCATGTTTTCTCTAGAATAGTTAATGATTATACAGTTCAACTTAGTTATTCCAAAACAGAGATATAACAGTAATAAATGGGATGTAATGCCTTAGTATAAACTGAACAATGATGGATTTATGATGTAAAAGATTACATATATCCTTATGAAAGTATAACTTTCTAGAAAAGATGCAATTCTAAGTGGATAGGACCAAAGAATGTTAAATAGGAACAAAATTTTTAAATAAAACCAGCAAGAGAGGAGAATATCAGCAAACTAAATGCTGTGTTGTGGAAAGATAGGCACACAATCTACTTAGAAGAAGTAATTGGGGTGACATGAAATGTGTGTTTATTATGTTCAAACACCACACCCAAACACAGTTTAAAGGCAGTAAGTCAGTGTAAATGCTGTAATGTTGTGAAAAGAGTCATAGGACTCCAGAAAGAAAAGGTTACTATCTTGCTTTGCAATGTGCTTTTCCAGGAACAAGGCATCTCTGGTAGCAACTTTCCCTTTATGATTTGAGGATAATGATATTTCATAATTCTGCTTCTTTCTGTAGATTTCTATAAAATCTACCTAGGAATCTGTTCATGCTTGATCATCAATCCTCAAGTACTTTGTAGATTGACAGTCTTCTTAGAAGATCATACTCTTGCCATAAAAGGGCAAACTCTTATACTTAATGTTAATTTATTTAGAAATTTAGAAATCTAATTGTGCATTTTGTACTAGTTAAGTGACTCAGGGTAAAGATAAGTATTTGAAGCTGAAAGTAGGCAGAAAAAGCTCTCTTAGAAATTTTAATGTTGTGGGCCTCTATTCACTGTTGAATGCTCTTTTGCACTTTAAACATGTGTAAATGCCACTGCATGCTATGATATGGCTCTGGTGTTACACCAGTTTAAATTATAACAGAGGTTAACTTGATACATTGCATGATTCTAAAAAGGGCTAGGAACAAAGGCTAGATCAGAATCTGAAAAGGTTAAAGGAGTTGCACAGACAGCACTGTTACAAAGGACATCTCAGGTCCATTAGCTGGAACACACAGCAAGAGAATTTCCTGGGTTCAGAAGACTCAAAAGGTGCTGATTTGCATACTCCAATTTGTCCCAGTCATAGCAAATGCATCAGACTGAGTCCATAAGGGCAGGGCTTTCAATCTGTAGTTATGGCAAAGGTACAGCATCTGAGCGCTTGCTGCCCAAGGGGTTATATGCTAAAAGGAGACTGGGGAGGTGTGGGAAACAGCAAATTGTTTTGCAGTTGGAGCTTGGAGCAGTACGTTTAAACCTTCTTTCATATGGCAACTATATATACAGAAGCTTGCAGTTTCATTTAATAAAAAACTATTTGATCTGAGCAGGACATGTACCCATTCAGTGGTGTGTCGTTTAATTCCTGAGAAACTATTTGAAGAAAATGACATATCTCAGCCCTGTTTGCTGCCCGTTTTTTTGTCACCTGCTGAGTGTTGTCATTTCCATAGCCAGTGGGCTGTATTGAATCAAACAGAGGGAACAGGTCATTAAAAGAAATGGAGGAGTCTCTGCAGCCTGTAGAAGGTGAAGGAGGATTTTTTGCTTCAGGTGCATCAAGAGAACTCTAATGGAGTCTGCATTCAGCTATGATTTGGGGTTTTGCCTTATATTTCTCTGAAGTAAGGTGGCTTGAAAAGTATAGACAGCATAAACTAATGTGTGGGTTCACCAGGAAGAATTATACCTTCTATGGTATTTGTAAAGATATAGGTGATGGCAGTAAGTGTCCTTGTTTCAGAAAACTTTTTTCATTTTCTTTTTCAATCATGACATTTATCAAGAAAGGAAAAGAGTGTTGTTTTTATATAAATAAATAAAAATGATGAAAAGTATATTTCATGGGCATGCTGAGCAAGTTAACGGACGTTTTTCTTCACTTTTTGGAAAACATTGATGATAGTTTCAAAGATTTCAAATATTTCTCATTTCAGGTCTTATAAAAAATAAACCACTAGAAACAGGCTTTAAACATCATTCATACTCCTCTGCAATGGATGTGAAGGGCAGCAATCTGTGCCCTTTTACTACCTGGGAGCTGGGAAAGGGTAGGGTTTTAGTCTGCATACAGAAAACCCTTAAACTGATTGTTGACTGCTGAGATTCATCTGAATGCTATTGTTTAAGGTTGCTTTTAACTCTGAGTAATTTCATTATATCAGGTATCTGCTAGTCACTTTTTGTTTGTTTGCTTGTTTGTTTATTTCCAACTGTGGGTCCTAGATAAATAGAAAATTAAATATTGACATGGAACCTGTGTGTTCAAACTTCCCCAGTGCTATAAAAACTGAAGATTTAGTTCTGTTTTTCCTGAATTTACTTGGAAAGTGCAACCACCTTTACAGACTTTTAAGTTCATAACATCTAAGGGAATACAAATATTGTTGAAATAAATTAGGTTTGTAGAGCATACTCTCTGTTCTGAAGTATATTATCTCAAAAGTTGATTAAATGGTTGTTTCTATTAGTTGCTGCTAAAATATCATTGTATTAGAATTTCTACCTGTACAGAAATTATAAAAAGGACTATGGGAAAAAAGATAACACTTCCACAAGCGAAGTAGTTATGTGTAATTACATGGTATCACACTTAGGCACACACACACACATAATAAGGTCACAAAACCTGCAAATTGGGGCTGGACTCTCTTGGTTAATTATGTACAGCACTTAGCCAATGAATTTTCTCCTTTTATATTTCTTCAATTTTAAGGAGATTCCTATTTAGATATTTACCATTTTAGATTACTGTACAGCTATACCTCTTTGATATAGTCTCACAGAATTCAGCTATACCTCTTTGATAATCTCACAGAATTCAGGTTTGATTTAGTGTATTGTAAATTGTATCCTACATGTTTATTATAGCTAGTGATTTAAAGTGTGTATCATTGGCTTGCTTTGCACTTTGTATTTGTTATTCTGTTCTTCCATTCAGTTGCATCTTCTGCTCGACACGAAGATTTTAATCGTTATGATTTCATTCTTTTGGTTTTTTTAGCACAGAGTGGATTAGCTACCTTTAATGACACTTTAAAGAGAAAGAAAACTTTGTGATGAGTGTAGGTCTGTGCCTAGAGTTCAGAGGTCCCTATCACAATGCAGGAGATGCCTCCAATAGAGAGTAGCTGTTATAGAGGACACCTTAACTGTAGGAGCTGTCTCCTAGCCCATTGATAGAGCCACTTGGGTTTTTGATCCTCCTAAAGTAACATCAGGTGAAAAGATTTGAAGGGACAAACTGATGTCTAAAGAGGATACCTGGAACAGAGGCTCGAGAATGAAAATGAATAGAGTAGGTATTTATTAAAAGGCCTTCAAAGAATACACCTTGGGCAGTACAAGAGCTGGCTGTAGCTCTACCCAAGATCAACAACTGGTCACAAGTTTTCACACTTTTATAAGTTTTGGTTCATTTACATATTGGGGTTAAATGTCCAATTACAGCTTCAGGTTATGAAATCCCATCCTCCCAGATTGCTCTCCTCAGTTTGCTGTTGTTGACACTTTTTGGGCCCAAAGCTGCAACACTGTCCTTGGTTCTCAGATTGGAAAAGGATTGTTTTGTCTAACAAAACTGTGAGGAGAACTTGCTGGCACTTTATATGAAGTTCAGAGTCACACAATAAGGCAGTACAGAATCTGAAAAATATGAAATTTAAAACTTAAGGCATGACACTACCAGTATGGGACTAGTTGTCAACTTTTTCAGGCTAACAGCAAATGCTTCTTAGTCCAAAGCATAAAAAAGAGTGTAAGTTTTGTTGAAAATTAATGAAACAAAGTTAGTGTTTTATTGTATCCCTGATATGTAACAGATATGTAGCAGAGAATCTTAGATTTCCTCTGTACAGTCTCCAAGAAGGTCATTTACAGGTGAGATTTAAATTGAAAGTCTGGACTCGGTATCTCAGTATTCAAAGCAACTAAAATTTTACATTAAAAAAAATTTATTTCTGTTATGGTTTACCATTTTAAGGCTTAATTATGGACAGTATACAGTCAGCACACAATTCTGGAAAAAACAGTAAGCCCTCTGTTAATTCTGAGAAAATGTTTGGGACTGGAAAAAGTATCATTGAAAGACTGTCCTGCTAAACTTGCTGTCTCTTTTTTTGTTTTCTCTCTCAAATATTTTTTACATTTATATGTCTGAAACAGTAATGATCAAGGTAGTGGTTTTCATCCTTTACAAATTATGTAGTCAAGCAGAATTACATGCTTAATATGATCATCCCTTTGAAGAAAAAGGTTTAGATATCCTAAACATAAGTAGTATTTATCAGAATGTATATAAGATATGAAAAAGTTCAAATTTTCAGGGATATAATGTATTAGCGTGTCAAAGAAAGAAAAAAATACTTGGTTTTGTTTTTTATAAACTCAAGCTTAACATCCTCAAAATTAAAAACAGGTTTTGCATTTAATTTCTTGTAGTTATTAATTGTTATGTTTGGCAGCTGGCACAAAAATAAATTATAGTATTTTAGTTAAACATGTAGTTTTAGGCTCCTAAAGCTGTGCCTGTGAAGGATTGAATCTGTATGTTGGCTGGCTACCAGGAGATAGTACCCCTTCCTGTAGAAAGGCCTGCTCTTGTCACTGGCATTGCATTGTGGCCATTGCAGGCACTTTTATTTGTGTCTACTTAAGATTCCACACATTTGCATTTTAGGCTGCCTTTTAGACCACATAAGGCTGGGCACGCGCTGTAGGAGAGGAAGGAGGTTGCTGCACGTCTGCTCCTTGCACATTTAGGCTACTGGCTTTGTACTGCCCCCCACACTTCCAGTGTTTGCCAAGGCCAATTAGCAGCATTTGGCTTTCATTCTACAAAAGTTCCCCCAACTCCCAGATAGATTATTCCTGATGAGGGTATAAATTATCTACATGTAGGAGGCTTGGCATGAAGTGATTGTAGCTGCTATTGCTGGATATAAGAGTGCATATACCATTAAGCCTTGTTCTAGAATGACGTTCAGTGACCTCCCTCATGGATAGGCTCTGGTTTAGATAGACTCCAGATTTAAACAGCAAGTAGCCTTTCTAATTTCTTGCCTAAGTAAATGGTTGATATTTATTAATTTGCGGGTATTATCCATGTTTTTTCACAGGTATTCAGGTCAATACTTTTCATTCTGAAGGAATAAAAAGTCTCTTTTTCAGAGCATCTAAGGAAGAACAGTAGCAATAGCAGAACACAGAATTTTACTTAAAGGGCATTTTATTTCTTCTTGTTGCAAGAATGTGCCTGACATTATTTCTTTTCGTTGCAAGAATGTGGCTACTTAGATATTTGCCTATACATACAAATATCTAAGTAAGTGTCAATAGTATTTTGTAAAATTTTTAAACGGTTTTGTTTGTTGTTTTATATTTTTACTATTACAGAGCATTTTAATGCTGTGTGCTTTCCTCTTCAAAAAAATATCTTTCTGGTCATTCAAATCTTACACTTATTATTCCAGGCAGTATATTTAGCAATAAAAAATTGTTTAGGATTAAAAAGTAATGGATGGTATCAGCATAACTTCCTACCCACTAGGCAGGAAATGAACATTTACACAGTCTACAGATTTGCTGCACCTGCAAGATTTAATCATCTATGCTGAAATCACCAGGAACAGTAGAAATACTGGAATTAGATGTGTAGTAGCCTATCAAAGTACTACGCTCAGATAGTACTCTTTAACAGCGAGGAACCACTGAGTAATCCACCAAACAGCAGCAAGCTGACCCACAACAGACAGACAATCTGCCAGAAGCAGAGCCAGAAAAGGAAAGCTGACATCCAGATGCCAGTGATACAGGCATCTTACCCAGACTTGGGCATATGGGTCCTGCATCTGTCAGTGTTACACCAGCAGTTGGCTCCCAACCTGGAGCAGGTTCTCTTGTTTCCCATGAGTTAGAGATCCCAGCCAGCACAGTCACTGAATGGATAAGCCAAGTCTTCTGAAGCAATGCTGTTATGTTCGAAAGGCCAATTTAGGTCGAAAGAAATCTCCTATGAGACTGTATGAGGGCTCTTTCCATTCATGGCAAGATTGTGATACATAAGGCTTTCTGCTTATGCAAGCATGTAAAATGCAGCAGCACAGTGAGGAAATGAGAGCATTTTTAAATGCCAAAAGAAAAAGGATACATCTGAAAAGACTGAACTTACAGGTTTTGGTTTGTTGTTTTTTTGGGCTTTTTTTCCTATGTGGAGAAGCAACTTTGTTAATATTTACCTGCTCATTCTCCTGGGAGAATTGGTGTGGGTTCCTGAGTCAGCCTTGATCTCCAGAAACCCTGAAATAACTTCTCTTTAACAAAGAAGTTCTTTTCCCATACTGTCCCAGTTTCATAAACTCTATGAAGTCTAAATCCATTTGTGCCACACTGAGCAATCTCAGAGAGTGAGAAAATCCTATAACAGAAATAAGGGCTTCTGCCTCCCTCTCTCCCAGTATTTTCTCCTTCAGCAATTTAATAATAATAATAATAACGATGTCTTTATCCCATACTGCTTTTCACTTGTTTAAGCTAGTGGGAGTGCTGTCTTCCAAAGAGTTTGAAATAGAAGAATGAACACTTGACACCAAGAAGCATCAAGGACGCTCTAGGACTAAGAAACTTAGCATTGGACTCCTTTACGTGATAAAGCTGTCAAAGAACTTGGAAACTACACTTAAACCATCCTCTTTAATTGCCTATAATCTCCTTCAGGAGAGGATGTATACATGATTTGAACATTAATTTCTTGCCTACTTAGATCCTTATACTAAATTCACTGTAAGCATTATGTGGTCAAGATGCCAGAGATGAATTTACCCTGGAATAGTCTAGATAGACATATCTTCACAGAGAGAGATGAGTAGGCTGTGAACATGGACACATGCTGCTTTTATCAGCTCTCCTGCACAGCTTTGCTGGTATATTTTTATTTTGAAAACTTATGGTCAGTTCTTTCTAATACAGAATTCATATGGCATATAGGGATTCTTGTGAGCTGATCTTCTAAGTCCAGAGGGCTGTAGAAGTATCCTGTGCTCTAAAAAGAAAATGGTATTGCAAGGATTGCTGCCAGTGAAGCATGTACCTCATAGTTCTTTAAATAAAAAGTAGCTGTCCTTTAAAATAAGTTGCCAATAGTTCTTAATTCATTAAGCTAATGGATAAAAATGTTAGCCATTTGAAACTAGTATGGTCTAATGCTTCTGCCTTGGGGATTTTATTGCATTTTAGCAATTATGTACTTTTCTTTTACAATTCTATTAATAAAATCAACAAGAATACTTCTGTTAAAGATGTGACTTTATGAAGTATATTTTCTGTTATAGGCAGTGCCAATACTGATTGGCAGAACAAAAATGTAGGATTTGTTTTAAAATGGAAATGTTTCAAAATTTAAAAGAAAATCAGAAAGATAAGAGAAAGAGACGGCACAATGTCCTTTTTTATTGTGTTAACACAATATTTATGTCTTTATTAACTTTTCTTGAGCTAAAAAAGCATTTAATTAGAAAGAAAAAGAATACCTAATTTACTTTTTTGTACAATAGACTTTCTTTGTATGTCATTTTGTTACTACTATACATCATACTTTGAATATTAGATTTTTGATTGTCCTGCTATGATTTGTGACACAGTTTTAGAGATGTTGAAGGTGTCTGTCACCACCATCTTTCCTATAAAACATTTTTTTGCATAACATAAGAAATAAACACTTTATATTAGGGAGAAAAAGGTAAATAAATCCATGGAGTTGATTACCTAGAAAAAGCTCTTGTTGGAAAGAATTGAGATGTTTAAGAAATTATCTCTATTGTTATCTCTTGGCTGTTCTGGAGAATTAGCCCTGATGCATTCCTGTTTGAAATTTAAAAAATACATAATGACTAAAATGACATTTTAATAGATTTTTCTTACGCTGTTCATATGGGTATAACTGAAATTTTACTCTGAAATAAGGAACATTTTTTTTGAGTTGCATAAGTGAGTAAAAAGGTAGAAATTCAGAGCATATTTTGAGGCAGACCTTTTCAAGATACAGAACTAAGTGAATGTATGAGAATGCATTTCTATGTTAGAGTAAAACTCCAGAAGTGCTAAACTTTTTTTGTGAAAAAGCAAAAGTTCTCAAATAGAAAATAATTGAACCCCTCAACATAATCTTTGAGTCTTACAAGCTTAATAATTTTAGAACAGTATAAGTTGCCAAAGGTCATAAGACCTTTTCCCTTGGAAATTTATGACCCTGTCTAAGTGGAAGTTTACTTCTCTGACTTTTAAAGCTTTGTTAAGAAGCAGGAAATGTCAACCACTGCGTGGTCCTCAAAAATGCAAGCAATCCAGTCCTGTGTCTCCTCTCACTCCTTTAGAACTGTTTATTCCATGGACTTCCATGAATACTCCTGATTTATATAATTATTAATGTACCAGAGCTGATAACTTTGCACTCCTGAAAGCACATCTTGTCCATTTGGGCAATCACTTACGATAAACTTGTTTGGAATTGTGTGCTGTGCTTAAATTTACCTCTATACCTAAGTATGATTGAGTTAAAAGGTGCTTAAATGATTCTCTTAATAGGTGCATGTAAACAGAAACAAAAGATTATGATAATAATTAACGAAATAGTATCCAGGACTGAATTCCATGAGCTGCTGAGGGAAAATGACTGAATATATAATGGTATTGCAAAAGCTTTTGTAGAACTGCATAACAGCTTTAATTATAGGTAGAAAATTTTCCTCCTTCAAATTATCTCTTTTATTAGTAATTCCCTGTCAATATAACAAAATCATTCATTAAGATTCATTTATTTCAAGGTAAGTTTCTTATTTTATTTTGTGCAATCATATATGCATAAGTAAGAGAGTTATTTTCTGTTTAACTCTTTTTTTTTCCTTTATAGTATTTGATGTTGTATTTTGACTTTTGTTCATGTGACAATCTTATGTAACCACTGAGCCATTTGAGACAGGACAATTTTTCATTATACTAGCTAAATCCTTCTAGACTGATTTGTCTTGAGAAATACGTGCCTGTTGTCATCACAAGGTTTTCAGTTGGAATATTTTTTTTGGAGTTAATGAAGAAGCAGTATAAGACTCTAACGAAACCATCACACAACTTTTTGATACCATCCTCCTTATACTTCTTTTTCCAGATAGCTTTGCAAATCTATAAAATAGCTTCGGCAAAAAAAAAAAAAAATTCCTTGATGGTGGAATTATTTTGAGTGGTTGAGACTTTTCAATTTAGTAATTTTTCCAAGCTTCTGTGATGTGAAACCTGGAATATTGCAATTTGGGGTTCTAGAATAATGGTGCCATTGAAAGAGATGTTTTAAGTATTTAGGTTTGGTTACAGTCTTTCTGAAAGAACTTTAGCTAGTTGCTTATTCTTGGGTAACCAACCTATAAAAAGCCTGAAATAAATTCTTAAGTCAGTAATCATATGCTTTAGTGTCTTTTTCTGGAATCTAGCCTTATCTTTTAGAACTACGTAAAGACTGAAATCAGAAGTGTCCTGTAAAGTTGGATTTCCCTCATTTTCATCTGCTGAAAATGTCATGACTGTTAATTTCAAGGGGAGAAAGAATATAATGAACTCATTGGGAACAATTGTGTCTATATTTCCTAGACTGTCAAGTCAAGATCTCTTATAAGAACTTTGCATTAATACTTATTTACTTCCAGTGAAGATTCAGGGTTAAGTTCTGGGACCAAACACTACCCTCCTTCTTCAGAATTGTCTCCTAATCAAAACTGACTTGTGTCCTTTTTAAAGCACTTTCTAAACATAATTTCTAAAAGTAATGATTATCTATAAATATTTTCAGCTTCCTCTCTGCGAAAGTCACTTAGCTGAGACTCCCTTTTTATGTTGACACTATGAAACTTCTATAGTTCCATTGGTTTGTTGCCATGGCATTCTTCGTGTCACTGGCTGCAACTAAGCTATGATGCATTGATGGATTATTTTAATTCAGACTGTCCATGGCGTAAATGATTGTTTTAGTAAAAGAAGGAATATTATTAAACACAATGTAATACTTTAGAGATCCATTCTTCAAAGAACATTTTTAATACTTTTTTTATATTTTTAAGGTTTTTAAAAAGCAGTACATTTTCCTAGGGGAAATGAGATGTCTTTCTAACAAGCCTGAGATATTTATCCATGGGACTTAAAATAATGTAAAAATATATTATGATAAAATGAATGTAAACTTTAAGCCTCTTTTATAAAGCTGGCAGTAGAAAAAATAGTCGTTGTGGGAAAGAAAGGGTAAATCTCAATAAAGCATAGTAGTAAATTTGAAAAATAAAACAAATAAGAGGATTGGCAAAAGCTTCCTGGTGAAATGCATAGACCAAAATTCTTAATATGTGGAGGAATCATTGTTTGTTTTATAACAAGTGGTTATGAAGCTGATGAGTGTACCATTTTGCCAATAATTGCTAAAGGTGTCTTATATAGGAACCCCTGTAGTTAAAATAACTTCAGTGAAGTTGTAGGTTATTTCTCTAGAAACTCCGAGCTTGCCATGACCCAGAATAATGAATGGGCATCTGAATTACATGTATCTCTCTCCATTGAAATAAACAGCCACAGCAGAGTTCTTTAGATCGGAACTGAGATATAATTAACTTTTTAATTTGAACTAAAGAAAGGAAATTGTAACATTGCACTGTAGTTTTTACTTGGGTTGGCAGTGCCTTCCTTCCCGTCAGATATAGACTGTCTTCTACTGACAAAAATGCATTATATCAGACATCCGTTAATGGTGAATTTAGGGTATCACAGTCATCTTTGCGAGCTGATAAGAGCAAATACTGACAAGGAATTCCAGAGGCTCAAGACCTGGATTCACGGATCTTGAACTGAAAGCCTCAGTTCTAGGAGATGTAAGCCCTTGCTACATCTTAATGTGTGTATTGTCTGGTTATCTGGTGAGAAAACAAGCCATACTGCATTAGTCACTGAGGAGAAATTCAGAGTGGGTTTTTAGAAACAGTTCCACAATACTACGTAAAAATGTGTTTTACAATACATGCAAATTATGCATTCAAAGTGGACATTTCAATAAGAAAAATAAAATCTGTGAGGTCTGTTTTATCTTGATGACCAAGTTGGTGAGAATCACGTGTACCCCTTGAGGATAATGAAAGCTGGGCAGTATGTGTGGGGTGAGATGGTGCTGAAGGGGAAATAAAGAGTTTTTCACTAATTTTTTGGGCCAAGAGGTGGGTTACACAGGACTAATTAGACATCCCTTTCTTTTCCATGTGAACCAAGACTGCATGTAATTATAGTTTTTATCTCTCTGGATCATGAGCTTTTCTCATTTTTCCTTTTAAAAGCTTCCTTTTTGAAATCACATTGAAATCAGTCCAGTTTCCTCCTTTGGCGTCTGTGAAAGGTTATTAAGAGCTAATAAAGATTTGAAAAATGTGAATGAGATAATATGAGACCATCAATAAATTAGTTTGGGCTTATTCAGATACAACGGATGTGAAGGACAGTCCCAGAAACACAGCTGGCAGTTAAAGATTTTGCAAACATAGTCTGGCTTATTTTTTTTTTGGCAGGAGAAACTACTGGGATTCTGAAGTACAGAACTACTTTTTTTCTTCATATTGCTTGCCAAAACAGTTCCGGGGACATCATATGAGTAAGAAATGTGAGATTTGTAGTTAGTGATATGTTTTCAAGTGAAAGAAAACTACAATTGCATGCTGACAGCAATCAGGATTACATGTGTTAATGAATGGAAAGGTTTCTGCTATTCTCTCTCAGTCTCAATAACCATCCTCCAGGACTTTGCAAGAAGTTTTCACTGTTACTTGGTGTTATACACCTACCAGGCTGTTGTCTTGACAGTGCATCTGGTGTCAACCCTAATTCCTTCACCCAGAGGAAATCCTTCTCCAGTAGTTTCTAGTGGGAGAAAAGGAGTCTTAAGCTTAGCTCCTCTGAACAGAGACAGACTGCACACTTCATGTATCATCTTTCTGTGCCTTTTTTGTTTCCCCTTGAGGAGGTCTCATGTCAGTTTCTTCAACCCAGGAAAAAGAACTCTTGCTAGTTTCCCCTTGTTGGCTTTTTCTGATTGACGAAACCAATAATTTAATCAAAATTTGGTCCAGCTTGTTACCTATGGTTACAGTTAATGCAGTGTAAATGAAGCAGCAGACTTATGGCGATTTATGTCATCTGTGATTCTGGCTTTTAAACTGTGAATTTGTTAGGCTGTTGGGAACATCGGATGAGAATGGTGAGTCCAAGATGAGTTCTACACACCATATTTTTCATAACAGTATTAAATATACTTTTCAGTTTCAGTTTGCAGATGTTTATTTACTCATAGACTCAAATGGAGTTATTTTGGGGATTGCAGGTGAATTACTGTGGATCAGGCTGTTATATAGCAAAAGAAGGGGCCCTTTCTAGTGCAGTAACATTGTTGAGCCCTGAGGCTGTTGACTCAGCTCATGATATATTGTATTGTTAGTGTTTCAGCTCTCTCGTAGGGGATTGCTGGTCCTACTTTGAGGTCAGGAGTTAACTACTTGTATTTTAGCAGTGTACTGATATCAATACGGCTCCTATGGAAACCTCATTTGACGTCATTTTTGGATCTTTGCTACTGTAGCTAAGCTTTAGTAAAAGTCAATAAGAACATTAGATTGTTGTCTGTATTATTACTTGCCACTTCCTGCCAGCAATCTACCAATTCATTAGCAGAGAGTTTTGGAAATCTAACTTGATTATTTATGCAGTCAATAGCAAGGCTTGTCTGCATTCATAATTGTTTGATTTTATGGCCTCTTCTTTAAACAAACATTGTCTATGGTAATGTGATGCCCTGATGGATGGGAAAGGTTTTGTCTGTGAATATCATTTAGATAATTAAAAATGACAGATGAAATCGCCTGCTGTCTTGACCTGTACTTTGTTCCCTCAGTGATGCTGAGGAGATGCTGATTGCTGTCAATCAAAATCCATTGGAGGTTTGTAAATTCTGGCTGCTGTGAACTCTGACCTCCAGTGTTGATCTGAAATAGATAATAACCTTGAAATTCTATTAGAATTTAAAAACTGCTCCACCAAAGGGGCATACTATATGTTTTTTCTTAAAAACACAATCGCTGAATGTCATTGTTTACTCCACACAATTTAGGGAAAAAAAGTGTATGTTTAACCAAAATTAATAGTACAAATCAGAACTAAAATCTTACAAAATAAAATCAACTCTTCCTCCTTCTGTTTCAAGGCTGCAAACCATCTTGAGAAAAAATTCTATTTCATGCTGCATGATGGTGTCCAAATAATGTTGGGATTCTGTTTATTGATTCTAAAGCTTATGATGTTGTTCTGACTTAATGATCTGTTCTGGCTGTCCATCTATCTCATTTTCTCATTTCCTCTATGATTAGTCTTTGAGTCATTTTTTTTCTATTATTTTTTATTTAAAAATAGCTCTCTCCTTAAGAACCAGAAGGAAAAACACCAGCTAGAATATTTAAGATGCGGAAAGCCCAGGCAGGAATGCACAAAGTTCTGAACGAACAACCGCCTTGAAACCTGGGTCAAAGATCAGGTGCATAAAGGGCAGTCATCATGAGATTTTATTTTTTTTTCCATTACCTAGAAACTCCTGGGATAATAACAAGTGATAGTGTTTGTTTTGAGATTTGGGGTGAGGTGGTTTTTTTTATGTTTGTTTTTCATGAAACCAGAGAGTAAAAGGATTTTGAAATTATATTTTGATATAATCAGTGGTTTATAATTTTAAGTTTATTAGGAATAGCGATTTTCAAACTTTGGGAAATTAAACACTTACGGTTTTACATGATTGTCCTAATAAGAAAAATCAAACAAACATAATGTAAGTGCTTTAGGCTTTAGCAATTTTTATTTTACAAGAAAATATTATAATTAGGATACTTCATCTAGTTCTTTAGTATATTTTCTTAATGAGGTGGATACACTTACTGAATTTGTTACAGTAAGGGAAACAACTAAACTTGAGCTCTGAAAAAGTAGTTTATAAAATTGCTTTCTTTGTCTTTGGAATTTAAAGTGAAATTACAGTAGGGCTGGTTTAATAACTAGTATTTTCCATAATAGTCTTGGCTTAGTGCAGAAAAAGTATATTAGACTTTTTGTCATAAGTGGGGGAAAAAAATCACATCTTAACCTTGTATTCAGAATGAATTGTAAAGATCTTGCATCTGCAGACCAATTTAGGAACAATTCAAATTTTGTTTTGAGTGATCATATAATTTCTTTCCTGAACAGAAGCCAGTGAATATCTGACCCTTTTAATTTTCTGATTTACTTCCATTTATTAAAAAAGGACAGGTGAAAGTCAGTGTCTGTGTAAGTGGGACCAAATATTTTCAGCTCAGCTGTCATAGGTGTGTTTTGCAAGATATTTGCAGGTTGTTAATAAAGCTTTCTAGGAGTTAATGAATCTTCTGTGGTAGTCCTATGCCTTTTTTAAAGGCAGTGAGGCATACTAAACTGGGAAAAGGGTTTGCTATCTGGGCAATTGTGAACAATAGAAGCCTTGAGAGCTTCTTTTGCAACTTTCATTATCTGAAGCTTGGACAGTTTTGCTTTAAGTAGTTTAAATTGCTATTATGCAAATATGTTTATAGTTATTCTTGTTAGAAGTCTTATTAGTATTATTGGATTAGTTGAAAATAAATTAGGAAAAACATGGAGAAGGTAAAACTGAGTAAATAAAAAATAGTTTATTTCAAAAACTCTCAAACACTGTTGTACCCTGAATTTAGATACGTTGGAACTTAGGTTTGGATTTATTAGCATACCCATAGAAGAGATATCTCTTTGGAAGTAAGTTTATTTTACCAGTTGGATCCTGGCTGTGATTTACAATATCTTCTTGTCTATAAACATGCCTGGGGTTTAAATAAATGCTGATTTTGTAAGATTTGTAGTAAATGTGTAGTGGAGTAAATCTGTAAAATATTACAAGTAATTTGCCACAGAATGTATCCCATCCATTTTTTGCAAATGGGATTTTATTGCTAAAGTGCTGTGCCTAGACAGTGCAAGAAAATGTAGGCTGTTGATTTTGAGGAGATTAAGGTGGTCTAAAATTACTGAATCTGATTTAAAGTGCATAGACTGAGCATCTATGAGCATAAAGTGGTATTTCTTTTAATTCAAAAGGGCTCCTGAGGTTATTTTGCTACAATATGAAAATGAATTGTGACAATACAGGCCTGATTACAAGCATCCCAGGCTGTCCCACTGTGACAATTAGCTCCCAATTGTTAAACCATTTGTTTATTAGAACATTAAGACCTGGTGTTGTCTTGACTTGCAACTGGAAATGGATTGCTACCAAGGTTGGTTATGAACACAAAAGACTCTCAATAAAGTCTTTATTGGACAAGAATAACCACACATTTCAAACTAATTTAATTGAGTCACCTCTATTATACTCCAAGAGAGTTATTAAAAAGACATCTGTAACAGGTGGTTCACTTAGTCTAATAGAAATTTGTTTTGAATGTTCATAAAACTTTAAGCTCTTCTCCAGGGACCATAAAGCAGTAGGCAGCATAGTAAAATGCTTCAGGAGTTAAAATGTGCTTGTTAACTCTTCGTGACTTTTAGTACATGTACAGGTTACATTGTACTCTGTCCCACTGAGAAACATAGAGGTGTTCTATGCATAGGTGTCCATATATATATCCTTTTGGTTAAGAAACTGGAGCTAGAATTTGTTGGGGATTGTTTTTTCTTTATATAAAATATTCCCTGGAAAACATGACCACATAGACACTTCTGAAAACAGTGAAAACACACTGGCTTTTAAAAGAGACTGCTTTTCTGGGTAACAAATATGAATCTCAGGTTGGAAATTCTTTCCAGAACAAAGAAATGCTTCCTTTTTTCTGGGCATTGGGTTGTGCTTCTGCTTCAAAACACAGTTGACTGTTGTGTCCAAGAAACATTGTGTTCCCCATGGCTTTTATAGCATGAGATGTATAGGGCTGAGATTCTAGAAGTGTGCAAAGCCCAGAAGAAAGAGCACACATAAGCACTAATCAGTCATGGATTTGGAAGAGGGCCTGCCTCAGTAAATACTAAAAGAACATATCCTTTTAGTACTGACCTACTCCATCCAGTACTCACTCATGGAAAAACAGACAAAATTGTCACATGGACCACCAAGAGCACAACTGCACGTGTCTCTCTCAATACCCCTCTATTCCACCCCTTGCTTTCTAGCCCAATCACAGCCCTAGAACAGTATTCCTCTGGCAGTGGACTCCTTGTAGATAGAGAGGGCAGTGTGAAGAGGGATTTTTAAGCAAGACAGCAGAAAATATTTGCACAAAATCCATAATTTCCCTCTATGGAATAAATCTAGAGGTGGTCAGACAGTTCAGAATGTGGGTCACAGAGGATTAAGCAGAGAAGTGAACATGCATGATTTTCCATCTTTCTGTCTGTAAAAAAGAAAAAAGTGAGAGTTTTATTTACTTTCTTAAAATTTTCAGCAGAGAAATGTCCTTTAAAAACATTTGCTTAATCAGAAAACTACTCTTATTTTCAGAAGGGTTTCTATAACGTATTTTGGTTACGTCTTGCTCTACGTGCTAAATGCCTTCATAGCTATTCAAAACTTGCAATTAAAAAAACATTATCACCAACAAAATCACAGGTCTTGGAAGACTCTCACCTGTGAAAAGACAGCAATAGCTCATTGGTCATGCATATCATGAAGATCTGTGCACTATATATAGAACTAGAACACACTTCTTAATAACATAAGTTATAGACTTGGCTTTTCATTTTTGTTTGCTTTGTAGTGGCTTCGAGTGTCAAACACTGTTATACAAGACTAAGTGGTAAAAGGAGAGAGCATTTTTGATATTATATACAAGAGCAATAGTTAGCAAAAGGAAGTAAAAAATTAAATGCAAATATAATAAACAAGCTAGACTGTCAGGTAACATGAGCAATGAGTGAAGGGCTGACAAAAGAATCTAGAGCATATTAAATTTGATGAGCGGACATACAGGGAACAGCAATGAAAAATATACAGAATGTACTTCAGGAATGGAAAGTTTGCATTTTGAGTTTAATGTTCTCTTCTTTGAAGAAAATATTTTTGTTTGTTGAGCTTGGGGATTATCTACAAGAAGGTACTAATTCACCAAATTAATTGAAATCGGAATCTGACAAAAACTTTGTCAGCCATTCATTTCTAAATCTCTTATAAGTCATCTGAAATTCAGATGGGAGAGTGTACAAGTGTAGTCCCACTTTCAACTATTGATTACATTATAATCTAATTTTACTTTGCTTGATCTGTCTTTTTCCATAAAGAGTTCTACTGGATTGTTTCCCTCTCTAAACTGGATAAATCAGATCTGGTTAATTTTATTTGAGTAGTTATGAATATGTACTTTTTGCATTGCTCCCAAAAGTGTCTGTATATATCTGCGATTTCAAAGGTAAAAGAGATAATATAATTTGTACCCCACTTTGTTGATGAACAGCTAATAGGGTTTCAACAACACAGTAAAAATAGTTTAAAAGTTATTATTTTGATAATTTTCTTAAGCAACTGTATGTTGCTAAATTATAGATTGAGAAATAAAATGTGAACAAGTTTAGAAAGTATGTTATTTAGAACTGCATTTTGAAGTAAATAGCCTTTGTAATGGGAAGGGATGGTGTCTGAAAGAACAAGATCATCTTTGCACTTAAAAGCAGCACTAATGTGGATATAAATAGATCTGAAACTTTATGAAGCTAGAAATGCTGGTGTACGTATGCCATTACCATCTTTGCTGCTTAATGATGAATGCCTCAAAAAAAAGTAAATAATATTTCAGAGTGTATTCGATAAATCCTTACTTTATGTCCACAGGTTTTGTAATTTAAAAAAAATAGTAACCATGTAATATAGTGTTTCCAAATGAGTTTATTTGTTTAGGACCATTCAAAACTGTATGTGACAGTTGCAGCGATTAAAAAGATATAGATAGATGGGTATGACTTATTGTATTACTTGTACAAGCTTTTTGCTTCTTGAATTCCATGAGTAGATAGCAAAAATTGTTGAAATTGTTGTTCCTGTCATGATTTACAAACATACAGTGTGCTAGGCACTGTACATAAAAACTTAAATACACTATCTCTTTGGAGGAACTGAATTCATTTTCTTCTAAATGAAGAATTAATAGCTTACAGTACCTGAGATATAAGCATTGCTAGTTGATTCTAAGCTAGTGTATTGTGAATTTATTTCACAACTTAGGCCCTGGAAAATACAGCAACAATGCACCACTGATACAAGAATGATAGATTTAGAAAATGTTTAGTGAGAGTATTCCACCTAGACCAGTAGGAACACCTGCTTCTATTATTCAATCACTGATAAAATGGTAAATAGCTTATGTCAGTCATGCAGCTTGCATAAAGCTCCATAGTTTGCCTGTAGGTATGGGCTTTTTTTATTTTTCTTTTTTTTAAAATTTTTTTTTATTTTATTTTTTATTCTACGTGTTTTGTATTCAATTCCTTTGTTAACTGACACTTTAGAATTATAGGATCATAAATGGACACTGACACTATTTTATCTTTGTTCGTGTTATCTCTCTTGCAAATGCAGCTCTGCATGTCATACTTGGAAAAGAAAAAGGATTTTAAAGCTATAAACTGTTGCTTTTAAATAGTAGGGTAGAAACCATGTGGTCTATTTGGTCCCAGTTGTATTTTTTTAATGAACAAGGTGGCTGTTCTTCCCCTCAAATCTGTGAGAATAGAAACGTTGATGTTTGCATCCTCCTGCATACTTCTTCCTCCCAATTTCATTAACTGTTATGCAAACATGAGAAATAACATCACTACAACTTTATTTAAATGATATGATGTAATGCAATCATATTCATTTCAATGTCCTACCCAAAATAATATTCATCTGGGGAAAGATGACTTCACCTGCACTTGGAGGATAGATTTTTTTCAATGATAGATTTTAGATAAGACAGTTGTAAAGATCAGAGCTTCTAAAAAAATTGAACACTTTCCAGAAAACAATTTGTTCCAGGGTTCTGTAGGTATTTCCTGGGTCCATTGTAATACTGCTCTTTCAGAATGGCAAGGGTATTTCATTTCAGCTGAGTGGTATTAAATAATTAAATGATCCCTAGGTGATATTAGATAATCCCCATGATGGCAGGCTGCCATCATGTGTGTGCCATGGAGTCCAGCCTCATGATATCCTATTGTAGTACATATTTTGAAGGAAACAGTAGAAACAGGACTTCTAAGCAAACTCTGAATCAATTACTTTCAAAATCAGCTTGTAGCAGGTAGGTAGTAAATACCAACTACTCCCTGTACTTAGCAGACCTAAATATTTTTTGTTACAGAATTAGTTTCTCCTTTATTCGAATTTTAACAGCTTTTAACATTTAAGTTGTTTGAAGGAGGGACTGAATATTCGGCACTACTAAAACTCCATGGCTGAAGAAGTATTATGCTTGCTTCTACTGAAGTTTCATTCACTTTCTAGAAAATATATATCTTTGAAAGAAAAAATTGTCCATTGCCTTGTATTATCTGTGCTACTGGCAATTATATGTCAGGCTGTCAAAATAATGATTGACCAAATATTTAAATTTTGAGTTGAACTGTCAGAGAGACATACTCAAAAGTCATCAGGTATATGTCACTATTCTCTTCCAGAACAATTCAAAATATTATCAGCGCTCAGTCTAATAAAAGACGAAGGTTAAAGTCACAGCAGCAACTGAACAAACTGCAGTGGGAACACTCAAAACAGATAGTCTGGCTGAGGGACAAAGAGAAGTGCTAGCAGCAGTAGACCATAACAAACAGCTTTCCATTTCCTCTTCCTTAGAGCACCAGCTATCTCATGTTGTCAGCAATACAGTTAGTCTTTCAACACATGTTCCTGAGTTCAAGTGTCACGTTTTCAATCCCAAATTTGACTTGCATGTTATTGCATGAAGTTGAATTATCTCTATTTTTTTTCCTACTAAAAAAGGCCAGCAACCTTAAAAGCTACTATTAAAAATATAGTAACTGAGTTAGAAAGTCAATTACCAGAAGCTGAAGCAATATTGGATTTATGGCTTTCTGTACAACCTTAATTTGTTCATCTTGCATTTATGTTTTATGATAAAGTCTTCAACCACATGATCACACTGCTTTGTACTCAAGTTCTCTGCATTATTCAATATGGACAAAAAACAAGGTCCTGAAGAGGAGTTGTGGCTGTGTAAAGATAACATGGGATTTTTCTGTCATTACTATTTTCTCTAGTATTGGACTTATATATAGGAAAAAATCATGGAGTTTCAGGAAGAAAAAGATTGGTCTCATGAACGACAGGTTTCTCAATGTACTAAAGACCTTAGTTTGATCAATGTTTCTACCAGATTTTTTTACAATATTGGGTAATTTAAACTAAAGTATTGGCAGGAGGTCACTAATTGTACATTCCTCAAATTCTTGACAACAGTTCAAATTCACAAACATAGTTACAGAAAAGATCAGAGTACACATAGCTGCCCTACATAAAAGTTCATCCTAGGAAGGACCAGTAGTAGGACACTGCACTCAACTCTTTTGACCAGACACTTAGAAGTCATGAAATTCTGTATTCCAGTGCTAGCTGTGCTACCTATTAACTGTTTGACCTCTGGGAAGTCTCTTTGTCTTGGTTTCTCCACCTGTAAAATAGATATAATAACACTTTCATCTCATAGTGAAGATGAATTTATTAATGTTTACGAGGCATGAAGATTCCGTGGTGATGAGCGCTCTAGAAACACCATGAGGAAATAAACAATTCTGCATTCACTGCAGGCATTTGATGATGTGCAGTAAATAAAACACGGGCCAGTAATAGAATGTTAAGGATAAAAATATTGAAGAGCTGCCTCTTTCTCTGAGCAGTATTTATCTTAGACTTCAAGCAAGGCAGGGGGCTGCTGTGGAAAAATTATTATATGATCCTGTAATTAAAATTTGTGTCATTTTGATTATGCATGTGGTGAGAACAAGGGTCAACTTTTCCCAAGCAATGTTAATTCTGGCATTTTGTAGCTTATGGGGACTTGAATTTCTCACTTATATAATATTCTTTAATTATTTGTTGAGTCTAGTGGCTCTCGTTACATACACAGGGTAAGAAACAGACTAGCTCTATGCCTTACAAATGTTACTATGGTCCGTGCTTGATAAGGAAGAACTACATCTAAAGCTCAGTGTAGCTGATCAGCTATACCATAGAGGTATACACAGGGAGGAACAGCTGTTGGATTTTTGGCATTGTTTTTAAACCTCTTCCGACTCTTAGTTTCTTACAGTCCATATGAAAGCCATACAACCAGCACCCTCAGCTTTTTTCTCCCAGAGTTTTCTAGCAGTTGCATCCCACCCTTCTCTCTTTAAATCAGTACCAGACGATATTTAAATCTCTGAAACCATAACTCCTTCCTGCATTTGCTGCTGCCTTGTTTTCAGAGGCTGATTGGAAATTAGCTCAATCTCAAATCAGGAAGGGCTGTGTCATAATTCACTTGGTCCTAGCTCCAAATTTCACTTGGCGATCGCTTTTATCATCCCAGTAGTGGGAAATGAAATATGTAGAGAATCACCTCACTTCCATGTGCTTGTAGGGATGAGATAGGCAAAAAAATTGCTGTCAGTGTTTCCTGCCTGCCCCTAGCAGAGATGTACGCCTCAAAATTTAATTGCAATCAGCTACAGCTTTAGTTTTGCTAAAACATTTATTCGGGGAGTTTGGGTCAGCAATGTGTATGCATTATATTATGTGTCTGCAATGATTGTCAGCATACAAAAACTTACATCCTCTAATCCTGACAAATAGTGGCTGATATGCAACACTTATGTGTCCCTCTGGTTATTAAACATTTAGTTGAGGAGGAAGAGTTGCTTAGTCTTTGTTCAATAATGGCTGCCAGAGTCACAAGTGAGTGAACTCCACATAGAGGATAAACTGTGAAAAAGTCATTCCAGGTCCTTTCAATGAAAAATTATTTGGTATACATTGGCCCAACCCCAAAACAACTGTCCCAGTTGGAACAACTTTATTTTGTCATGCTCTTATTAATCTCTGTCAATGTTTCATAATCTTAGTTATGATACTGAACTACTGAAACCGCTGGAATGTATAGGTGGTTTCTGTGGTAACACCTAGTAAAAACTATAGCTCTGTCTGAAGTCCTGAGAATTAAGTGTCAGTAATTTTGATGATGCTTTTAATACTTTTACTTGCTAAAGGCTATTGGTTGGTGATGGATCAAGGATGCCTTGTTAAATGCTCTCCTGAAAAAATAGTTACAAAACCCCTTCTAGAACTTACAGTTGTCATAACCATCCTTACGTAAGCCTAGTAGAAGTGATATGTACTATGGATAAGGGTGTGAGAACATGTCTCTTTCTTAATACTATAGAGACTATCAGCAGAGATGTGGCTGTAGTTAAGTGCTAGGGAATACTGAGGTTCTAGGTTTCCAACATAATAAGTGCATATTAACTAATTCTTTATTTATAGTGAGGATTTCTTATGGAGATATAGCTCTTGCATTACATACTCTATTTGGAGTAATCTGAAACAGTCAAACTTCAATTTTACCATCATTTTTGGAGTAATTTTTCAACTTGACACAATCTACAATTTAAATTGTATACATACCTATTCTGGTAATCTCTGAGTGGAACTCAACACTCTGCTGCTTTTGTAGCTAATGGCAAAGACTGAAGCATCTTCTAAAAGCAATCACAGAAACAAAATGGTGTTTGTGGTGAGACTGGGCATCTTTTTGCAGGTTCAAGGGTTTGTGTTGCTGGCACTAAGTTTCTTAAATTAGTTTTAATAGCTGATGAACCAGTACTTTGGTTGCTATCTTCAGAAGCCAGAATACTGAAGCCAGAACAGAGTGTGAACAGCAACTTTATCACAAATCCTAAGCACATGCTTAGTCCTGAAAGATATACTGAGGATTAAACACCTTTGGATAAAGATTCTTTAAATCAGTGTTTCCAATTCAGCTGTCTGCATGTTAATTGCTGCATAGCTTTTATATTGTCTGACCAAAAGGCCACCATGTGCTTTTTTGACAGTCTCACCTTATAGAACAAAGTCGGGATGATTAGAAAATATTCTATACATAGGACTAATTTTATTATAAAAGTCAGACACGCTTGTATTCTCTGCCAAGCCATAAGCAATGCAAGTAGTCTCCAAAATGTATCCCCCTTGATAAGAACATCATGTGCTTTACAGTTTTATGAGCTGTGCCTTACCTTTGGCCTCTGGTATGCATGTGAAATGCTCCAGCAAATATCCAGACTGATGTATGTGTTCTTCTTAGCGGCTTGTAACTCTTGTGAAATGACACAATCCCATACCCTCAACTGTGAAAGCCTCTAAATTGCAAGCAAAGGGTATACGCTGAAAAATGTCCTAAAACCAAACTTAAATAACTTGACACTAACTGCATCTGTGGTTTCTCATTTCTGTCAACTCCTCTCTGATATTTAGAAGTCTATTTGAAATCAGATGGGACTCCAGCCTCAAAGTCCAGATCATCAGTTAAAGAGCACATTTGAATCCTCTGTTTCATCCTGTGCCAAGATCATTTCAATTTCCCTGAGGCATGCATCAAATGCAGTTATCTAAGTAATGGGAGATGAGATCATGTCATTCCTGATCTCAGGTTTCTAGACAACGCCCACACTCTGGGACAGCAAAAGCTCTCTATACTGAAACCTTCAGCCAAATATTTACACAGAATGTTTACATACGCATGGGAGCTTTGACGCTGTATGGGTATTCTCCTATCCAGGGAATCACCTTGTTTTTATAAGCTGACACTATTTACATGACTCTCAAGTCAGCTCAAATTCCTGATACTTCAATGTTTGCTTGAAACATTTCACAAAGGGTTGTGATTCTCCCCCTCTTTACATTACTTCACTTACTACTCTGTGACACTATGCACAGAGAGAGTTTACACACAGAGAAATCATTACCTTCGCTTCTGTAAATTCCTTGGATCAGGCTGTCTATTTGTCAAATGCTGCAGTGACAGTTGTCTCTGAGTTACCATTAACCTGATGTTCTCAGGTGGCTGGAGGAGTGCATTACTCCTCTGCGTACTCAGCTGAGTTGAGATGAGCATATTGTTCCACATATGCATTATCTAAATAAATTGAACACCTAAAGTCTCAAAACCACAACTGAATAATAATCCTACCCTGTTGGAGGTAAGTCTGGGGGATTTATTTGGCAATGGCTCTTAATAAGTCCATATAAGCTGAAAATCCAAGTGTACCTGTCATTGTTGGTAGCATATTTAATCTTTAACCTGTTTTCTAATTCAAAGTCACCTCTATGCTCATCTGTTCTGAAAGAATCCCCCCAAATGACTAGCTAAATCTCATATATTTCTTCATTAATTTATTCATATTTGCACTCTGGAAGTCTGTTTTCAATACATTTCTTCTTACAAAATAAGATCATTCAGGATAAAATACCTTGTAGTTCTTATGCAGAACCAAGGGTGGACTTTTTTTTGTTTGCTATTTTCTGTGGATTTTTTTGATGGATGGCCATATTCACTTAGTACTTCGAGGGTCTCATCATATCAGGTAAGATTTTCCGTGTCCTCAGCCCTTTGTCATTCACAAAGCTCAATTGCCCAGACCTTTAATTGTTACATTTTGTGGCAAGGTATGTAATTCACCACAGGTCTTGAATAGACTTGAACCTCTGCTTGTGTAGACTGATTTAATCAGAAAATAAGTTGACATTTGTGCAACTGAAAAATAGCCTGTGGTAATTTTTGTAGAGAAGTTTCCAGCCTTAGTAAGTCTTTTTTGTTTACCGTACTGCTTTTGGTATTTGGGATTTTGTTGTCTGCATTCACATCCTGGTAAAAATGATCAGCTGATGTTAATTCTAAGGCACTGGGAGCTGTGTTCTCCCAGCCTGCATCTTCTTCCTGGAATCTTAGGAGCCTTCCAGCATAGTGCTTCTCTTCTCAGGCCTCTCAGCTGACCACATATCCACTGACTAAGAATTATTCTTGAAATGATGATTTGTCACTCAGAGTTGACATAGCTCCCTGAAACTTTCCCGTACTTTAAATGTTGCCTTTTTAGCTTCTGCAGCTCTGGACAAACAATGAACAAAAAAAATATTATTTGACTGGTCCTTACATTGTGCATCTTTTAACACTGGAGTGTCTCAGCTACCTTTGATCCTCAGCAATTTCTCTCGTACCAGACTTATCCCTGAATTTCTTCATTTTTTTCTCCAGCATACCTAAGAGTGACCTTTACCCAGTACTATGATGATGACAAAATCAAAGAGTGACATAATATTTGGCCAAGATGCCATTGGAGATGCTTTGGCTTGGATTTTCTGTCCCCATCCAGATATCTTGGCCCTCAGAAGTATTAGATAGTTAGATACATAGAAAATATTAGGATAGATTAGATACATAGAAAATATTAGGAGCTGCTAGGCCATCTAGATGTGGTTCCATAGGCTAAACCTAACCATGAAAACCAAAGATCTGATTTCATTCTTGTGGAGAAAAATGAAGGCACAATGTTGAAGCATTAAGACAAAGGAGAAATTCTCTGAGCATTTCAAAATTATACAGATTATAATGAAAAGTGATTTGTGCAGATTCCACGTGCAAATAGCATAAACTACAGAAGAACTGGTTATTCCTCCAAAGGAAACTGGTCTGTACATGTTTTTTGAAAGGGTACAGAAAATTTAAAAAAAAATTGAACAAGAGGGAAAAACCAGAGGGAGCAAGAGTAGACCGATGAGAAAGAACCTGTGAATTAGTAATTAGTGTAAAAGTACCTTAAAATTTTCAGTGCTCATTGCCCTTCTCAGTGAGTAAAATAAATCATGCAGATGAATAAAAATTCAAAGACTCTTACAGGGTTACATTATTGAGATTTCTTTCCAGCTCTTCACAAGAAGAGTTTAAGATTTCTAATACGCAACACTTAACTGATTGAGTAGTTTAAGAAGTATTGTACTCTGTCAGACAGTAAGAGCAACCTCTCTAGTGGTATGGAAGAATGAAATATTAGAGCTGATCTCTGGCTTAGCTTGAAATGCTGAGCACACCATTCAGAAAAGGACATTTGACTGTGATACAAGAATCTATTTCAAGGCGTCATGGAGTTGAGGGTGTGCAGCAGGTAGAAGAATGTAGTATCTTGAAGGGCACCAAAAGATGAAGCCACATCCTTCTGCATCTGTAGATCTTAGTGAGATATAATACAATATACACCACTGCTAAAAAAAGACCAGAACAAAATAGCTCAGAAAACATCAAATAGTTTAAAATGCTTTGTTATGTAGTTTAATTGACTGGAGAATAGATCAAGTTGTGAGATGCAAGTCCCTTTTTCTTCTACTGTTCCAGGCTGACCACAATACAGAGAGACAAAGATTTTAAGAAAGGAAATAACATGTTCATGCATGTTATGAAATTATATAACCCATAAATGCTTAGATTTCTTTCAAAAGGTAATACTTACATTTCTGAGAACTATTTTCTGTTACTAAAAAGTAACAAATGTGACCAAAATGTGTTGTATTGCTCTGGGGAGAGTTTTACCTCCCGAGAGACCCCTGTAGCTGTGACAATGTTAGTTTCACCCTTCCTTCCTTTCTTGACCCAATTGGCTGGGAGCCAAGTATCTTTCCTGTACGGAGCCTAGATAAGGCTCTGTCCTTTCCTTGTTCGCTCTCTTTTCCTCTTCCTCCCATGGAATAAACATCTTGGACTACATTGGAGGTTGGAGCCTCTTTTGGAATCTTTGCCTTGCTCCTGAAATACTTCCCCCCAAGGCCTCACAGATCTGGGCTAGCCTGGTAACTTCAGGGGCTGCGGGGGGTAGTATTTCCCATCTGTAATTTCCCATCTGTATGGATCAGTTTTTGATGCAGCCCTAAAGGTTACGGAAAGACGTTTCTTTTGAAACTGTGATATTCCATTGCTTGTGTGCACATGGATATATTCTATATTAATTGTTTCTGACTGACTCCATGTGGGAACACTTTTATTCTAGAACATGAGTGAGTAAAACCCAACTTTCAAACCTTATAGGAATGAAACCCCTTTGATGAGAAATAACAGTGCCCAGGTATGCAATTAAATTGGGAACAGCTACTAAATTGTGGAGGGATGAACAAAGTCTGAAAGGTCTAGAAACTCTGATTAAAACTGTATAGAGGGACTCAAAATTAAGCAATTTACATCCTCAGGCTTAAGAGCACAGGTCATTTAATTGAAAGAAGGCTGCCAGTTACACGTCATGTGGCCAAGGAACGGCTAAACCACTTTGACTCACCCGAATATATTCCCAAAGAACTGGAGCAAGGGATTGCCTGACACAGGAGAAACCCAAAAGAGATTAGTACACATTTATGCTCTTCAGTGATCAGGAATTCAAAATGCAGTTTGAGTCTTGATACCTTACACTGCATGGCCAACATCATGAAAACAGAGTTCTTAGCAAGAATATTCTTAATTCACTTTAATTTTAATCAAGAGTGCTATACACGATGCTAATACAGGGAGTTCCTCATCGTTAGGTGGAGACTAATTTTTTTTTTCTTGATACTGCCTCAGTTTTTCTGTCAGTTTAATAGGGATTTTTCCTTTTAACTATCCTTGCCCAAAAATGACAAAACACTTTCTTCTTTACTAGTGTTTTTGATACCAGGAAGGATGCAAGGACATTTTTGTAAATAAGAAAGTGATTGTTTCTGTCTCCTGTACATGGCACAAAGAGGCTGCTTCTTCTGTTAAAAATTGGATACAGTTTTATGGCTCTGTGTAGTATAATCTTGTGCAATTACCTCAGTGTGTTTCAGAAAAATAGCTCTGAATATGGCCATGTAGGTTTCCATGGCTGTTTCTCATTTATCTTGTCAAAACTTTAAGTTAAATAGAAGTTTTTCAACACAACTAAAACACAGAATATGCGGGTCAAGGAATTACCTGTCTCAGTCCTGTATCGACAGAAACAGATTTTACAAAAGTAAAATCATATGGATTTTACTTTTGGAAATAATTTCATCATTCTCCTGAAAATAGACCAAAGTGCTACCAGCCTTTGCCTCCTTTCCTTTTCTCCCATTCCAGTATTGGGTTTTGCAGTGGTAATAGGAGAAGAAGTTGTGACCATGTGCTCACAATTCTTGATTCATAAAATTAAGCTTACGCCTAACTGTTCAGCATGTGTGAGGTCACACCAATTCGTGCTTAGAAAACTGCATCAGGATTCATGAATTTGGATTGGGTTTTTGGCTTCATGTCAGACTTGTATTTCCTGAGCAAATCATTCAGTCTGGCTGCATCAGTTTTCCAGTGTATTTCCATTTAATATATGTACTTGGTGAAGGTGAACAGCTTCTGTGATGTGCATAAGTGAATGGTAGCTATCACTTTGAATCTGGTAGAAAAATCTGATCAAGGTTAGAAAATCCAGTGATTGAACCACTGATGGTAAAACTGTAAGCCAGAGCCCCTCTTTCAACATACACCTCGGATCTGCCAGAGTGTGAAATTTTGTAGTGAAAAACCAGTAGAAGGCTCCCAAATGAAAACAGCTAACAGTGAAGGTTAATTTTGGAAATTGGAACTCAGTAGTTATCCATGAACCTAGAATAAAAATGGACAAACAGGAGCAGCAGTGAGTGATAAGCATCTTTTCCTAGCTAATGTGAATAGTAATCTGCCACCAGATCTTTTAGGTACTGGCAAAATTCCTAATACCTGTATGTGTCATTGAAGGCTGCTCATGAGAAACTCTTGTCAGTACTGTCAGCTGCACATTATTTTGTTTTGATTACTGATATAACTTGTTTGCTTACCTTCTTGCTTACCTTTAGTTCCACAAAGTAAATGGAAATATTGCCCCTGACTGCAGCAGGACCCACATTTCACCATTGATTTCTTATAAGGTGGTTTATTTTTTTCCTTTGATTGGGTTTTTTGTTTGGTTTTGGATTACTGTTTTTTAATTGATGAAGACAAAATGGTCTTTGTTGTGGCACTCATTTAATTATTAAGCCTTAAGTGAAATATGTTTAGCTTAAGAGGTTATTATAAAATAATGCAATTATGGCATGTTTCATGGGATATCAGTTTGTTGTGAAACTTCATAGATTAGTTTGATACTGGCTGCCATTAAAAATATGCTCTATGTGTTTATATGTATGTATTTTCAAAATATATGTTGTCTTAGAGAAATAATTTAATCACTTTAAAGCAGAGACTCTCATATGCTTATATCTGCTTTTAATCATCTGTACATAAGTGAGGTGGAAAGCCTATGGTTTTTCCCTCTTATACAGTAAATTTCTGGATGTACTCTTTTATCCTCTATAAAAGTTGTTTATTTATTATCATTATTACTTTCTGATTTATTATCATTATTACTTGCTGTATATTACAACTGAAATTTTATGATAAAGAAACTTCATTTGGACCTTCTCAGAACCAGAGACTATATTTGGTCCTTTGGGCTTTAAAAGTGCCAAATACATAAATATATTTCAGTGTGAACTTCTGTATGATAAGGAACTCATGTTTTAAATGTTCATATTTATCAACGTTATCAGAAAAACATGACTTGATGTGAATATTCCAACATATTTGTTTTCTTGCTATTAAACTAAACTGACATTCTGAAAGGACATTCTTAAAGCAACTTCTTCAGATGCAGCTAAGTTGTATTTATAATTAGTTCCTAATTTAGCTATGCAAGCAGAAGGGAGGAGGGATGCTTATGTTTTGCCAGATATGTGTTTTTTCCCTTTTCAATGTAATTATAGGAGGTTTTTTGCATTTAGACCATCTTATCAGACATCCTCTCCTCAGCTTCCAGTGTGTAGTTATTGCATTTATGCATTCAACTTCTTAGTCAAGTGATGCTATTTTTTTTCTGCTGCTGCCTGACAGCCACTAATAATAACACATGAGGACAGTCAGACAAAATGAAGACAAATGCTGCTTGTCGCAGCAGAATCATAATGTCTCCAGACTCAGTAAAGACAGTCTAACTGTATGTGGATGCTCCTTATAGCTTATTTAGGCCTGTGGTTTTTCCCTGAGGTTTTTGGGGTTTTTTTCCTTCTTTTCCAAAAGCACAAACATTGTGCAGAAATACATTAAGGCAACATATGGGCCTGTTAGTTAGCCAAAACAATGTGGAGCCACAGAGAATAGAGATTGCAATGCACAGATGGATATTGTAAAAAATTAATGAGCGGCATAACAGATCTAAAAGGTAAATTTTAGTCAAAATTCAAGAGAGAAGCATAGAAAATGGTTAATAATAAGAAATTACAAGATTTCTAAATCACCTGATATTAAGCCTTGCAAATATTATACAGATGTGTTTATTCTATTATTTGAAAATCATGTTTCATCACAGCAATAATTATGACTATCTAGATATATACCATCAGAAGTAGATTGCTGATAAACAATAGCACTTTTCTTCTACTTGATGTAAACTCTGCAGTATTAAATATCCATATTATTTCCAGTTCAATATTAGAAAATGTCAGTCATTGTGACAAGTCTGGCAAGAGCAGTGCATTGAACAGCCCTCTGTGTAGTGAAGTGCTGGTTTAAATAATCGCACTTCCATGTTACATTACTTTGTTGGCAAAATCAGATTCTATACAAAAAATGAGCAAATAGTTCTTCTCTCCTATAAATTCACTTCTTCATAAAAACTGAACAGCTCACTGAAACAGAAGGGAATTGCTTTTGCAATGGGCAACATGCAGTGCTCACCCACAACTAAAATCTGATCTGATTTTGCTTGAATGTAATTGAGGGCAGAGTTTGGTATTTAAAATAACATTTATATTATCTCTGGAACAGGGGGACGTTTCTAGCTTTTATTGTGTTCTTTAGTAAAAGGATTATATGCCATGGATTTTTAAAAATCATACCATTTTTCCCTTTTTTCCTTCTTTTTCTTATTCTGCACTCTTGATTATCATAGATGTGCTTTGAAAAGCTAATGCATTTGGAGTCCATTTTCTTCTGTATTAAAAAAAAAAAAACTTACAAATTGAACAGGGACATTTTCTTGAACATACTAAACAGCTACATGTTGATACTGATATATCCTTGAACTCCTATGCTGGGTGATCCCACTGTAAAATTACAGCAGTTGCTAGTTTTGTTAGGGCTAACAATGGGAATACTAGTATGGATAAAAAATCCAGAATGGCAGGGGCATTACGAGCATGATGTGATTGTGCAGCAAGTGACAGTAATCATCAAGACCTGGGAGAGAGGGACAGGAATATGCCTAAAGTAAATGTCCATTTATTTATTTGTTTTCTGAAGTCTTACTGATTGCCTAAAATTACAGAAAATGAAGTGAACAGTTGGACAGGAAAGGCATCTCATTCAAAGCTGCTATTTTTGATTTTTTATTTAGAAGTTTTATGCTCTCAGTATTATCTTGGCTAGAGAAGCCAAATGTGCAGAGCTAGTCCATCAACAGATGATTTTCAATCAAAAGATATAGTTCTGTATAGCTATGTATACAAGGTTTGAAATCATTGCTAGTTAAAAATTTATGCTTCCTCAGAACTACACCAGAAAGGAAAAAAACAAAAAAAAAGTTGAAAGGAAAAGGAATGTTGTATGATTGCAAATTTATATCTCTTTATCATTACAGAAATTGTGCAAAGATAACAACTGTACTGCTTGCAATCCTATACCTATATTCAGCTGTTTTATCAGTGGTCCACAATTTTAAGAGAACTGTCCCTAAAATTTCCTGAGTAGGTCATCTTCTTTCTGTGATCTCAGGTAGAATTGTTTATTGGAAAAATCACTTCTCTTTAGAGTTCAGTGAAACATCTGCTTGATATAAAATCTATCTTATAGTTTTTATTTAAACCTCATTAATAGAGGACACTTTCAAAGAGGGATTTGATGTAAAGATGTAGGATAGCACTATAGATGCTTGGGAAAAGCTGTTTTGCATGGAGTGTAGCAAATGAAACTATAGTTTTACCTGGATAATTATGATGTATAAAAACTGCTGTGATCTGTGGAACAGAAACAGACCATGAATATGAGTGTATGAAGTAACAGAGTGAAAAGGCAAGATAGTAGGTGTAAAAGTATCTTCTATTCAATTTAGTGAGAAAAGCTTAAGAGAGAGTAAGTAGTAATAATCATTGCATTAGAAGGTTCTGGCCCCAAAGATGTCTAATTTTAATACAAGTTTTGAATAAATAGATGTTAGAAGCTCTTTGCAGGTTGGTAAAAGAAGGGATGATATTAGTTGAGACACATGGTCGTGATAGCCTTGACAAAGTTGTGCTTGAGTAGATGAGCAAGAAAGGCAAGATAACAGGAATGTGGTACAGGGAGACTTGGGAATGTATGCCCAAATTAGAAGTGGGGAAATGATCCAAGTATTTCCATTAGAACTGCTTGTGTATCTGCTTCTCATGAAGAAATAATTTTGATGCTGTTAGCCAACTGTTTGCATCAGGAAGAGATATCTGTACCTTCCTAAAGCACTGTTTGAATTTCAAAGAACTTGTCCTAAACAAAATGTCAGAAATGTTCTGTGCTGCTAGAAAAGAACAGAAAAGTAAATGCATATTTGCATATTCAGGTGAATATTTAAATGGAAAAAAGCTTTTTCAAAATAGTAACAATAGTGGCTTTGGAATATTTAAAGAATTCTATTCATACAAATTAAAAAAGCTATAAAACTAAGCATGCTTCAATACCAGACAAAATCCTGCTAAAATTTAGAACAATAAAATACTGGGAATATCTGTAAAATTAAAAGATTTGGCCTTTTTTTAAACCCATGCCTTTATTTTTAAAATTGTACATAGTAATGGACATCTTTTATGACAGTAAATACAAAACTAACATTTTGCGGATATTCCAATCTCATTACAGTGGCATAACTTTGGAGGTGGGGCTAAAACCTGTTTGCTTGCTATTTTAAGATGAGACAATTCAGGAGGTACTAGCAATTCACCTCCTAGCTCTATGTCAAGATTCTCCCTGTAAATTAAATTATTAATTGGCATGTATGTCTGTTTATTTAATGAGGACTGTGACAGCCTTTACTAGCGCATATGTGAGAACAAAAACATCACAGTAGGAGCTTCTAAACTGCCCGGCAAGCCACGGGGTTAAGCAGTATGATATGCTGTATTAAAAGTAGCTATTAGCAAATGTTGTCTGGCTAGTTGCAACATAAATACCAGAATGTGATATTCATATGGAAGAAAATATAGCATGTTTATGCAATTTTAAGTCTGTAGTGAAGATAAAAGTTTACTTTCCACGTTGTTTCCTTTTACACTTATTTCTTTGAAGACCATATTATAATACAGTTGTTCTTTAAGTGTTACAAAATTAAATCCCATTCAAAGCCCAACTCCAGATCTGGCTCTGGTTCTGTGGGGCAGGGCTGGTGAGGGACACTGAAGATAGCACATGGATTCCTCTAAAAGAAGATGCAATTGTCAAAATTGTGTAGGACAGAATATCAATATGTATCAATCAGCAGGGTAGCCAAATTCTCCCCTTCTCAACTGGTTTCTTCAGAGCCAAGTAGCCACCCTTTAAATCTGATTAGCCCTTCAGCAACAACAACACGGATAAGAAAATTTGCTACTCCTAGGTTCTGTGACTCCAGACAATATGGATCTGCGTAGTATTCAGCCTCATTCTGTCTGCTTCAGACAATAAGCTCTCTACACAGTTGCTTGTGATCCTTAGTTCTGCATACTCTTCTATAACAACTTGTGTGCTCAAATGATAAAGAATTTTCTCAAATGGTTTCTTGAAATTGCCCATGGAGGGCACTTTTGGGTTCTGGTCTGGCATTTCTGTAGTCATGGCAAATGTCTGTCCTTGACAGTGAAGCAAGCAGAATCAGTCCTGTCAGCACATATTAAAAGAAGAAAGAATCATGCTGTGTTTTGACTCTTGTATTTCTCATGGATACAGTGGCTGATTGGAATGGGAGCCATATTCAGCTGTAGCATGTATAGGAATCCTCTTTAGGTTTTCTTTCATAAACCTGGCACCTATTCACTTGTAGCAGGTGAGAAAAAGTGAAAAATATTATGCAATGTAAGAAACAAAAAATACTTCATAATTGTAATACTCATAATCATTTTACCTTCCCTTTCACTTGAATATTTTGATTACCTGATGTGACTTTGGAAACATAGTTGACTTCAGATTAATTTCTTTCCATTTGTATGTTTTACAAGTCACTATCAAGTTTGGGAAAAAAAATAAGCACACATCTGGAAACTGTGAAGAAATTTACTTTGTAAGTTTGCTATAGGCATTTCAACTATTAATCTGCCAGTATTTTAACCTTCTATTAATAGAAAAGATCAGATGAATTTAATTTTTTTTTTTTAGTGGCTTCTGTGTATTCCTTATAACTAAAAATGTTACTGTATTTCTTGGGAATCCCCAAGAAATAAGTTATAGTGAGTGGATACTACAAAGTAGAAACCTCAAAAAATATGCAGACTACTCAGTGTCAGTACTATTTTCTAGTTCTGGAAAGCAAAAGATTTTTGCAGGCGAGTACTGTCAAAAAATTATCAAGTTGAATATGAGTGGATTCTTAAAAATGGCTGTATGGAGCAGCAGCAGGTCTGTGCAGCCCTTTGGTTCTCTGTTTCTATATTTTTAATGAAAGAAAAACAGAAAAATACTTGTTTAATACCATTTCACTTTGAGTTTAATATTGTATACCTGAGTGCCTGATAAACTAATATTTCTTTAATTTATACAGATTGCTCTATTTCTTTAATTTCTACAGGTTACTGTATTTTACTAAAAATAAAAATACAATTAAACTGATATTCTTAATAGGCACACAGTGCCTTAACAAATGAAAATATGAAGATTAGAGCTGTTTTAAATTTTTTTTTTCCACAATTTTCTCCAATGGGTCTTATGGAAGCATTTCGTTCTTTAAAAAAGAATTATAATTTTTACATAAATGAGCCATTTTTATGCTGATTATCTGCTAAAATACCTGCTGGACCTTAGCATACATAATTATTGTGTAATCTCCGTTTTGTCTATACATTGAAAAACTGCCTCTTTCTCCACTTTCTGTTTCAAAGGAGCCCTCTGCTGGACAGCCTGTTTTGGTCCGTAGTACTTGTGTGTATGTGACCACAAATAAACCTACATATAAAGATATTTAGTAGATCAGTTACTTAAAAATGACTTTGTCATTAGAGAAAGCATAAGCCCCTTAGAATACAAAATTGCAAAGGATACTTTGTTTCTTTGCATTTACAATGGAATTATTTTAAAATAAAATGTGTTTTGAAGGTCTGAAGAATGTTGGCATATATGGAAACATATTTTTGCTAAATTATTATTGTAGATAATTTAAGAAATTAATTTTTCCAAGGGCAAGTAATTGTTTTAGAAAATAACATATAAGAGTTGTGCAGTTATATGGTGTTATATACAGTGATATATAGAAACAGTTATTTGTATACAGTTATACAATTATAAGTTATAGTGTAGCTATTCTGTGCACTTCTTTTCTATATTACATTTACTGTCTAAAAATGGTTCAAATCCTTTTTATTTCTTCTATGAGAAACAGATTAGCTTGAATATGTTCTTTGATGCCATATTATTAGTAGGTCTGTAAATTTCATTATAAGCAGTGTGCAAATATTGCAGAAAAAGAAATAAATGCATTTAATAATAGAGTTTTAAAAGACTGAAACTTCTTAATTAATTAGTAGATTCACTCAATTATGCCATACTAATTTGGAAAGTAGATTTCTAGTTTTCCATCTGTTTGCTTCATAAAATGGTAAGTACTTTAAACTTTGGCAAGACTTGCTGGTATGCCTAAAGATGCATATTTCCAGGAATGCCATACTACATGGTTAAAAGTGGCATAGGATGGACTGCTGTTCTCTGTAACATTTTGGTGGACTAGCTCTGAAAACTACATGGGCTGTTTCTAACATCAGTGGTAAATTGAGCATGTCAAAGGAGAAGGGCTGAGTATTGCTGCAATACGCTTGTAGGCATGAACTGAACCCAAATGTGTTTGGTGTAGGCCCCAACTTCTCACTAGGAAAGTAAAGTTACTGCAAGATTTCTCTCTCACTCTTTTTCTTCTCAGAAAATGTCAGTGGGACTCAACTTGTGGCCAGAGATAGCTTATCAGTAATAACTGAGGACCAAAACTGACAAGGTTGGGCTAAGTTCAGCATGTAGAATGGCACTTTTTCAGAGAAGTTGAAATAAGAATCTTTTCTACTTCTTCATGTCCACCAGAAAAAATGCTTCCAATATATCCCTTCTTTGTCAAATTTAACAAATTCCTCAGACTACAAAATGATAATACTTCCAAGTTTTACTTTTTATATAAGTCTACATTAAAAATAACAGAAGTCATGGAAGCTTCAAATTGGAATCTAGTTTATAAAATTTTCTACTGCACACTAAACAGTAATCTAGGCTTCTTTAGAAGCCAAGGATACTGCCACCTGGAGCGACCACTTTCCGTGATGAGAAAATACTAGCCACATTGTTGTATTTAATGATCCATTTGTCTGCTACAAAGCTGACTGAGATTGCCAACTGAATTCTCTTAAGTCATTCAGCCAACTTGCAAAAGGTAATGGCAGCCCCAAAATACTTCAATTGAGAAACAAGATTTTAAAATGAAGTGTTTTACAGCAGTCACATTACCTGGAATATTTTTTGGTTTTGATTGAGGTTTGGGATTGTCTTTTTTTTTTTTTTTTTTTTTTCTTTTGCAATTGGTGCATTTTTGTATTTCAAACATTCGTATCTAAAACTAAGGAAGATTCCTCTTTGCCAAGCTGGTTGGTTAACTGCCAAATGAGTCAAATAATGTACAAATGCACCATTCTTTCATGATTTTTTAAGTAGAAAATGCCTTTACTGCAATTGTTTTTTGCTTTTGGTTAACAATTATAAACATGCACACACACTACCACCACCGCTACTGTCTTTTACCTGCCAGCAATATTAAAAGCACTACAGTATTTTTTTTTTTTTCAGCATAGAAATGAGAGTGGATTTCATTTTGAATTTGCCAGTGTGGCTCCAAGAGTGGTCAGAGCTGATGTTGAGTGACATTACAAGCAGTTACTTCACAAGGCTTAGGGGTCTGATCCAAACCCATTGAAATTAATGAAAATACTCCCATTGACCTGAACTGGCTTTGGATAAAAGAGTGTGATTGTACTGCTGCTTCTTGTGACTTTTAGTCCGGTAAACCAGGGACAGAATCCAGAAGTGAAATCCATGTTTCCTACTTTAAAATGCAGAGCACAGGAACTCATGCTGACTTCCTTTTTCTTCTTTTTCTTTCTTCTATTTTTTCCCCTGTGTCATCATAATGACACTCTCTTTTCCAGTACATATTTCATGAATTCTGGAAGTGTGAACTGCATGCAATAATTTAATTATTATATTTAGATTTGGGCAACTGTAATCTTCAAATCCTCTGTTTTCTTACAACCAGAAAATTTAATAATTTTCTGGTTGTAAGAAATTTAATAAAAAAGGAATTCTCCACCCATCAAACACTGAATGCCAAGTTACAACAGCAAACAAAGCATACCACAGCATATTGCAGAATAGTACTTTCAGTGTAAGAGTATATGCCTGTATAACTACAGAATTTTAAATGTGCAGTAAGGTAAACCATGTAAGATATTTCCTTTGATCTTTAACTTTGGGGAATTATGACATAAATTCTCTCACAGGGTTAACAAGTACTCTAATTATGATCAGTTTCTGATATGTGTGAACCACATGTACAACCTTTTTTATTTAGGCTCTGTCATCTTTGCTACACACGGAGCTACTGAGGACCAAAATTTGAGACAAGGCAGATGAGTGGTTCTACTGGATAAGACAAAAGTATCATGTACCCTACTATTCCCTCTTTGGCAGAGGCCATTATGAAATACTTGGGGAAAAATATGAGAGTAAGACAGGCATGTAATAACATTTTCCTCCTGCTTTTGTCTGCACTTTAAAGATTTTCTGAGCCAAATGGAGACTCACACCTTTGCAGGTTTTTAAATACCTCAGTTTTGAGTTTGATTACTTTCAAATTTGTGTACGAATTTGATCTCTCTATCTTGCATGTCAACAAGTGGTTGAAACTGTGTACTATGTTAAGAAAAATATGCTTCCTTTTGTTGAAAGTTGTTTCCATTTGACTTCACTGGATGCCTTGAAGAGTTGTTGGGGCTGGGGGTTCTTCCTGTTCACCCATTATTTCTCCAGACCTCTTGTGACTTTTTAGAGTCCTACCTTTTTCCATTTCATCATTTTTTTCAAAGTTCAAGAGATCTTGTATATTTAGTTTTATAGCACACAAAAGCTCCTCTGTTATTTTGAATGTTGTTATAGAACTTTTTATAACATACATGTTTAAGACTAGCATTATTGGATTGATGCATGCAGTAAAACATTTTAAAGGGAAAGCAAATATTAGATTGCAGTAAGTAGCATGCTGTAGTCTGGTGAGGCCTGGGAGAAAGAACTCCCATTCATTTAGACTTAATTGCACGTCTATGCCTCGCTGATCACTTTTTCCCCTAGTCCTGCTTCAAGCATTAGCATGCCACAGATTGTTTTGTGGAAGTCACAGTCCATGTGATTCCACCCATATATCCTCCATCAGGTAAACACCAATGCCAGTCTATCTCTACAAAAGATGAAATCTGTTCTGAAGATGGTAAATACTAACAGAGTACAAAGTTCAGAGACCAAAACAAATAAATGTTGATGCTCTGACAGAAGTCTAGAAAGTTTTTAGAGTGTGTGGAGAATAACTTTTTGTCACAATAGGTGGGCAAGCCCACCAAGGGAGGGACTGTGTTAGACCTGTTGTTCACAAATGGAGATGGACTGGTTGGTGATGTGGAGGTTGGAGGTCGCTTGGGGGGCACAGTGATCATGAAATTATAGAATTCTCAATAACTGGTGAAACAAGGAGGAATATAAATAAGACCTCTACGTTGGACTTCTGTAGGACAGACTTTGGCCTATTTAAGAGGCTTATTCAGAGAATCCCTTGGGAAACAGCCCTTGAAAACAAAGGAGTCCAGGAGAGATGGGTGTGCTTCAAAGCAGAGGTCTTGAGGGCACAAGAGCAGACTGTCCCTGTGTGCCACAAGATGAGTCGATGAGGCAAACATCCAATCTGGATGAGCAACGAGTTTTTGAAGGAATTTAGAAATTAAAAAAAAGATGTATCATCTTTTTAAGGAGGGACTGATTTTTCAGGAAGCATTTAAGGGAGCTGCTAGGGCATGTAGATAAAAAAAATTAGGGAGGCCAAAGCTCAGTTTGAACTTAACCTGGCAACTTTTGTTAAAAATAATAAAAAAAGTTTTTACAAATATATTAATGGTAAAAGGAAGGGTATAACCGACCTCTATTCGTTATTGGATGAGGCAGGCAACCTAGTAACTAAAGATGAGGAAAAGTCAGAAATGCTTAATGCCTTCTTTGCTTCAGTCTTTAGTGGTAAGGCAGCTTGTCCTCAAGACAACTGTCCTCAGGGACTGGTAGGTGGTGCCAGGGAGCAGTGTGGCTGGACAGTATTCAGGTGGAAAGGGACCTGGGCGTGCTGGTCGACAGCCAGTTGGATATGAGCCAGCAATGAGCCTTGGTGGCCAAGAAGGCCAATGGCATCCTGGCCTGCATTAGGAATTGTGTGACCAGCAGGAGCAGGGAGGTCATTCTCCCCCTGTACTCGGCTCTGGTGAGATCACATCTTGAGTACTGTGTCCAGTTCTGGGCCCCTCAGTTTAGGAATGACGTTGAGATGCTTGAGCGCGTCCAGAGGACGGCAACGAGGCTGGTGAGGGGCTTGGAGCACAAGCCCTACGAGGAACGTTTGAGGGAGTTGGGCTTGTTTAGCCTGGAGAAGAGGAGGCTTAGAGGTGACCTTATTGCTCTCTACAGCTTCCTGACGGGAGGTTGTAGACAGGTGGGGGTCGGTCTCTTCAACCAGGCAGCAACTGACAGAACAAGAGGACACAGACTCAAGCTATGTCAGGGAAGGTACAGCTTGGATATTAAGAAAAAAAATTTCACCAAAAGAATAATACAGTACTGGAATTGTCTTCCCAGAGACATGGTAGAATCACCATCTCTGGATGTGTTTAAAAAAAGACTGGGCATGGCACTTGGTGCTATAACCTAGTTGAGGTGTTAGGGCATAGGTTAGACTTGATGATTTTAGAGGTCTCTTCCAACCTCATTATTCTGTGATTCTGTGACTGCTGTGCTCTGCCTTGCTCAGAGTCTGCTCTTGTAGGAAGAGCAAGAGTGATCCATGTTATCCTAGAAGTTCTCGCTTATTTATTGGCAGGGGAGAAATTCCAACTGAAAGACAATAAATGGGAGAACTAATCTGGATAGCGACCTCACATTGCACGAGTCAGAGTGTGTGAGCAGGGAAGCTGGCAGTCCATTTTGTTCACAGAGGGGAGAGGGAGTTAAATTTATTGCTTTTGTTGTTTTTCTGTATTCTCTATCCAGAACAGGAGAATGAATATTAGATAATTTTTTTTTAATATAGTCAACTTCTTCAGGAATATAACTGTTATTGTAGCTGTGAGGCAGCCAAGAGATGGAAAAACAATAATTTAACCATTCTGGCATTGTCCCTTCACTAGTTAATTGAGAATAAATGTATTTCCAATTTTACTTTTTTTTCTGTTTTAGTTTTCCCTTCCTGATGATATTTGCTTTATTCAAAGAGCTCAGAAACCATCTCTGACTAGAAATACTAGGGCCACAGATTGTTGGGGGAGTATTGGAAGAATGTCTAACTATACCATCTTCCTACTTGCTGCTTTTCCCCATTTTCACAGGGTCTATGCATACATCATAAAATTTCAAGTGTATATATATTATCATGTTGTGTGCTTTGTTTCCTTCTTGCAAATTAAATATTTGAAATTTGCTTTAAAAGAGGATGGATTATCTTAAAGGTCTTTCTGATTCTAGCCTACAGTTCCTTCTTTTATCATGATCCCTTATAAGTTTCTGAGCCTAAATCAGATGTTTGCATGTATAAATGTTGAATCTCTCTGTAACTGTCATAAAACTACTCTTAGCAATATCTCTGTGAGTTAGATTATTTCATATGGTTGTTTGCCCGTCAGGACAGAAGAGACTGCTCGGGAGTTCCCTTGGCATTTTTGTTTTAATCTCCCAGGAGAACCAGTCCTGTTATTGCAAACTTCTCTTTCTTCCTGGCATTAGAACAGTGGGGAGAAGCACATGGCTTTGAACCTAAACCTCATACATACAAACTATGAGAGAAGCTAATTTGAAACAAAACCATAATGATGACAATGGCCAAAATTCTTCATGTAGTTAGTTGCAGAACATATTACAGTATGTTTTATGGCATATTTCAAAATGTAGAAAATGTATGCCTGAGGTTTTATGTACACAAAAAGATGTTAATTGTGAGGTAGCAATATGTCAGCTTCACTGTCACAGACAGAGCATACACAGAAGTTTATGAAAGACTTAAATTACAAGGATGTGAAATTTAATAGAGAAAAAAGCTCAAACATGTTTTAATTTTGATCTGGATCATTTAAGCAGAGCCCCCAGCACTGCCCCCATGAAGGAAAGGTCCTCTTCTCATCCTGTTTATGGGGGACTTCTAGAATTTCTGGCTTCCAAAGGAGAAGGTAAAAAAAGAAAAAAAAAAAAATTGGAAGGAAACCAGCCCCAAAATACATCTCACTTGGGGCAGCCTGTTTTTTCTTTATATAAAATTAATTCTGCTTAGATCCTGTCTCCCTGACATTTCAATGAAACGCTTAGCATTCACGAAGATGTGAAGCTTGCAGTGTGATCTGTCCTTTCTTTATCAAGTTCTAACAACCCAGATGCTGGATTTCTGAGCACTGCTGAGACAGACAAGAGGTCCAGCCAGCCTCTGTGTCTAGTTTTATACCAAGATTTTCTTGACCCCGTTCTATATCAAAACAATCATTAGATGGAACAGCCTATTCTACTTCACTGTTTGGCAAAAGTGGAAATAAACCTTATTTTCTGTTTTTGTCGTGGATTATACAGCATCAGACCGGTATAGAGCTACCTGTTGGGTAATGGTTAGTGAAAGTGTTGCCTATGTTGAAAAGAAGTTCATTTTCCTGGTGCACGGGAAACTTTTAGAAGAGTTTCCCATCTCTATATGTTCCCATAGCTGTACTCTACTATTTCTTACTTAATTGCTGTAGGGTTCAGAATATAATGATGCTGTGATTATGACTGAGATACTTGGACTTAAAAATTGTTTTATTTAGAGCAGGCTGGCACGCTGATGCAAATAAACTACATTCCAGACCAGATTTAAGTACTGTATGTACCTCAAGGCCACTTGCTGCTTTGATATAACAAAAGCAAAGGTTTTTTCTAAGTGCAGACTTGATATTTATCACTTCTGTGGGTTTTTTGCAGGAGTTACTACTCTAAATACAGAATTTTATCTAAAAATCTTCTTGTCTTATCTTAATAATGATGTTGTCCTTTTACTCCCTCTGTCTGGCTTAAGGTACAGCAAAGATCTATATTAGTTTAATGTCTTCTTATTCAATTAAAACTGTTCAATACTTATGCTGTACAGTGCAGTCAGCAGCATATCTTAGAAAAGCCTTCCTTGCTTGGTACAAATGTGTAATATTGAGCTGTACAGTTTAATATATTCTTCTGAAGGAGGATCTGTGCTTTTTTGGACAAAACCACTGGCTTTTATTTTAACCACTGAGGCAAACTGAGTTCATTAGCGAGCATAATAGGATTAGACATGAAAAAATGGACCCAAACTTTCTAATCTCATTTGAAAGGAGCCTCTCCAAAAGCAGACAAATGCTTTTCTTTTCTTTTTTTCTTTTTTTTTTTTTTTTTTTGCTGCCTTTTTGAAGCACTATTTTGCTGAAGCTGACTCAGATTGATAGAATAAGTAAAAAGACAAGTCACATTCAGTGATATTATATCTGACTAAGGCAATAAGAAGCACTTCCCTTCAACAAAAAAAAAAATATATTCCATATCCTATTAAGTTTCCTCTATGCTTCTTACTATGTTCAGGCTGGCACTGATATAAAAATATGAGTCCAACATTGACTCTCTCCTTTGGTTGAGGACACTAACCAAATGAAACGATCTTCAGCAACAATGGTTGCTTATTATCTTTCAAACACATAAGTAGAGCAAGCTCCTTTTGAATGAAGTGGAATGGAGCTGCAGCACAGCTAACCTTGCCCAGGTGTCTGCCTGTGTGCAAATCTCCTGCTGCTTTCCCCGCTGAAGTGTGCTTGATCTTTTCTCCATCTCTGCAGTTAGGGGTCTATTGTTACACTCTCATCTGAGAGCTTGCGAATGACATTTGGGTGTGATCGACTCTTAATGAAAGATTCCAGCTCTGTGGATCAAAGTGAACCATACATTGGAAAGGGGTTCTTAAGAATTTTAAAGGTATAAAATAAAGACAATTACACAGTCTGATTTAGAATTATTCCTGTACTTGTCATTCATAATTTTAGGAGCCAAGCTTGTACTGTGTCTGCACGTACCAGGAGTACATTTGTATAAGAAATGTAATTGTAGGTCACACAAAATTCTTCCAGGATTTCACTTTTACAGAAGTGTGGTGCATAGGAACAAAACCTTTGCTACCTAAAGACTTTCTATATCCATTTTGTGTAAGACATCAAACAATATCCTTAGATTTTCACATATTGAATGTGCACTGATAATGTTTTGAGATTTAGAGTTCTTTAATTTGTACATGATTAATAAATTGTTTTCTTCAGACAAACGACTGCAGAGTTCAGAAACTCAAGTAAAAGCAATATAGAGCCATTTGAATACTGCCAATAGCGAAGCATAGATAACTGGCTTCAATATCATGTTAATTTTCATCATTCACAGGTGGGATTAAAATACTGCTCTACATTTGAGAGTTGGTACTGAGAAACTGCCTTACAAGAAAATCTAAGGATTCTAAAATCATTCTGTTTTCGTCTATTAGCAAGGTGATTTGTAATGGTTTCTAAATAGTGGAGAGTAGCTGCAGCCATGTCTAACACTGACCTTACCACTTCACATGACTGATTTCATAAGAATCTACATGTAGGTGTTTAGATGTTTCACTGCTTCTGTCTGACATAAACTAATGATGCAGACTGGCTAAACCTGGTGACATGATTAAAAAGTGATGTTAATTAGTGGCTTCCGTGAGAGACTTGATTCCTCTTTTTAGCAGTATTTGTGTGCATACTCAAGTTAAAGAGACAGAAGGATGTGTTCTTTACAGCATCTGTTAATAGCACTAAGAGTTCAGAAAAAGCATTTAAATTATTTGGTGAAGCTCATAAGGTCCATCTTCATGCCCGTGGTTGTGCAAAGACAATATCTGTGTGAAGGGAAATGGCAATTTTCTGCAGGCAGTAATCATCTGTACTATTACTTAGATGTCATGTATTGATGATCCTATTTCAATCAAACATATCTCATTCAGAGAGCTTTTGATGGGAGGAATTTTTGGAAGGGTTTAGGAAGGTTAAATCTGCGAGACATGGCTTCCATCTGGAATGCATTAGCTACAAAGATTTATTAGCCAGAGTGCCGCTGCATAATGTTCCATGGAAAGCAAAGCCCTGCATCTAATTTCCAGCATGATGTCTATATGAGAAGTGATCTTTGAAATATCATAGGTGACAATCAAGTTTGTTATAAAAATAGTAAATGCACAGGATTTTCATGGCAGCTATTTTAAATCCCTCATGAGGGTTGCTAAACAGGTAGTTGATTTGTTGACAAATTATAGAACTGTAGAAATAGCAACATGCATGACATTTTTAAACAGGATAGACTCCTTAAGCAGTAAGAGTCACATCAGGAAAATTATCAACATTTAGTGGTTGCTTAACTCTGTGAAGGATGACATTAGGAAATAATAGAGGCAATATTTAACTTTCTGTTTCACTGTTTTCTGATTAAATCTGTTTCAAGAAATGCGGTTTCTGAGCAGCAAGCAGAAGGGATAGGACTTTACAGATTCTAATACATTCACAAAGCTGATTTCCTGCAACTGTAAACCATCATGTATCTGGTGGCAATTAAAAATTACTAGCATAACGACAATACTGATCTTAGTTTCAGAATGAGCCAAAGGGGGAAAAACTGGGTTTTTTTTAAATTCTGCAACTACAGAAAATAATTCAGTGTGGCTGCTGGAAAACATTTCTACACAGAATTGAAAGAGTAATGTGATTTGATTTCAGTCAATGATGAGAGAATGGTGCCTAAGATGCTTTGAAAATCTGAGCCACTTAAGCAGGACAGTGAATTACTAAAAAATAACTGATGCCTTGAAGGAGAACACTGTTTCTGAAAGACTGGGAGAACGCAACTTCTTTTCTGTAAACTCGGTTGCAATATATGAAGTGTGAAATTTGCCATTATTCCCCAGAATTCCAAATAAAAATTTAAATAAATAATCCATGCATCATGATATATTCCTTTCTTGTCTGCTCCTTGGCCTCTGAGCCATGGGTGGTTCTGTGCTTGTAGAATGGGTACTTGTAGAAGAGTATTGTACTTAAAAGGAGTATAGATGGAGAATTAGAACAATAAGCAAGGAGTATGAGTATCTGGGTTGCATCTTCAACTCTTCTTCAAAGTTTCTTCTTCAAAGAGAAAGCTCCCAGGTGAATTTCTTGAATTTACATGTTATGCTCTTTCCATTTGTGATGTTGAATGGATGGTGTTAACTGCCTGTGCATAGGAGTCCTTCAATTATATAATGATTATTAAACAATAGAAGAAGAGAAAGAAGTTACAGATAGATTGCTTTCTGTACAAGTAGACTAATCCATTGCTGAAACATACAAAACATTCCCTTACAGACTGTCTTGCTGAGCTAGAATATCAAAATTAATAGTTTTTTTAGATGATTTCTAGTTTGAGTTTTCTCTTATGTTTGTGTTTGTGTGTACATGTGTACAGACACATGTGTATATCAAAAAACCAGAAAATATGCTGGGTTTGATTTATTTTTTTTTTTATAGCTTGTATTACCTGAAAAGTACAGATCATCTAGTGCAGATATTTTTAGAAAGTTTGTCATCTCATGTCTTCAGAAGTCTTGAAACAGTGTGTAATACATGGAACATGCTAGTAAAGAAAGACACCAGAAATCTGCTAGTTGCATCCAACAACACAACTTTTTGACTCATTAATATGTGTTAAAAACACAGAGATGGCAAAACATGAAGGGCACCAATAACTATCAGACTTTGCCATCTGAGTGTTTTCAGGCTAGATCAAGGTTTACAGTTGTTAAATTGCTAATTCCTTTGGTAAAGGGTTGGAGGTTAAAAAATCAGTATTAGATCAATATTCTCAGGGATATTGGTTAGTTCAGAAGAGGGTGTTCAAACTGTTTTGGAATGAGAAAAGTGAACTCTAAGAAAACCTTCCACTGCATCCAGAACATAGTACAAGTCATTCACAGGAAAGCAGAACACTTTCTGTGACTCTTTTCTTTGCTCTGATTTCTATTCAGATGGCATGTGAGGTCCAGGGAACTGTTTGCTTCTTAGAAATCCTTCTTGTTATTTGAAGTCCTTCTGTGCAACAGGATTAGAGAGTTATCAAGCCATTACTGATTTTATTTGAGCCTACAAGTAAAATGGTGCTGAGCTGCATTTCCATTTCAGTATCTTTGACTGTTGCACTTTGTTATCTAACACTTAGTTGTAAGGTTATTTCTAAGTTATTTGTAAATACTTGAACTCATTACTTTCTGCTATGCATTCCTGAGAGGACAAATAGCAAAGCAGCATAAACAGGGTCATAATCATGGTCATTACACAGGCAGAGGGTCTGTAAGTGGATAGACCCATTCATGACAGAGATGTGTGTCTAGACGAGAGGTAAGGCTGCATTATGTTATCAGAAAAGTCTTTCATCATAATGTATTTTTCATACCTACCATGGATGTGCAAGTCCCAAAGGCAAACCTGAAAAAAAACTGAGCAGTTTGTTGAGTTACCCCTTAAAAATAAAATTCCCCATCTGTTTCAGAAAGATACTATGTTGTCCTGATAGGATAAGGGGAGAATGGGAAGAAACGGGTTGAGTCTTTTGAGTTAAAATTAAGAATTCTTGTTTGTACAGTCTTAAGATTCTACTGTAGCAAATAAAATGCTTGAAGGTTGTTGTGGGTTTATCTTGGCTGGTCAGCAAGTCATCTAGGTACTCTGTCACTTCTCTCCTTAAATGGACGGGAAAAGCCTTGAGGGCTAGGAGAGACCACTCACTAATTACCATCACAGGCAAAACAGCCTCATCTTAGAGAAATTAATTGAATTTATTTCCAAGAAAAGGAGAGTAGGATAGTGAGAAATTAAATATTAAAAACACTTTCTCTCCAGTCCTCCCTTCTTCCTGGGTTCAACTGGACTTCCAAATTCTCTGCCTCTTCGCAGCCAGTGGCACAGGAGGAGAGGGGAGTAGCAGCCATTTCATGACATTGTTTCTCTTGCTCTTTGCTCATGGAAGAGACCTTGCTCCAACATGGAGTCACTTCTGTGATAGTCAGCGTGGGTATCTCCCCACAGGAGAAAACACAGTAAGGAGCTGACTCACCATAATTTGTCAGCATGTTTCAGGCATTGAGTTTTTAGGTAGTAGCAAAATGTGTCTACTTCTTTTCCTTCCAGAATCCCCAAGAGAAAGGAGTACTGTGTCTTGAAATTAATGACCTCCTCTTATGATCAAAGGTCAAACTTATATGCAGATTTTAAGTACAGATGGAGTCCATAGCAGAAATCTGCACTAAGTTAGGCAACATCAGCCCTGTTTATAAATGACAGCTGCTATAGAAAAAAATTCATGTACTTTGTCTAAAGCACATTTCTACACCAAGTGGTTTTAAATGTGAAAATAAGTACTGCTATTTCTAGACATCCCATGTGCTATGGACTAGGTTTCACTGGTTTTCACTGGTACACTATCATCTGCACTCAGGTTTTGTTTCAGTTGTTTACTAAGGATATTCTCATAATATTCTCGTAATTCACTCTAGTGGGAATGTTGTACACTGCTAGATTGTTGTCTCACCTTACAAACAGAGATCTTCATTTTTGAAACTTCTGGTTGGTATATTGTGAAATCTGTCAAATGCAAACATTACTATTAATTCCTCAAATTCCACAATCTACAATTTAGTTTGTGCATGCGGTAGGGATCTAAGAGAGAAACCTGTGGGTTCTAAGAGAGAAGCCTGGCCCTCAGTGCCTGTTTACTGGTTCAAAGTATTGAATAGCATATATATGGAAGAATGGAAAATGTCCTTTGTAAATCAGAACAGTGATTGTGTTAATATAAGCAAACCTAAAGCATGTGTTGAATACTTATCAGGGATTAGAATCAATAAGTAGTCTTTAGATTTAAAATTAATGATTTTCTGTGTTCTCCAAAAGTCAAAATCTCTCAAAGTTGTCTTTGTTGCATCTGATTTTTCCCAAGAGAATAAGCAGGGTGTGATAAATCATCATAGCCACAAAATAAACAAAGTGCCTGACAAAAAAGGCTTGAATTAGACTTAAAAGAGTAAATCTTTGCCTTAAATACTTTCTGTGTTTTGAAACTATAGTTGTGGAAATGTAAGATTAAAAGAAGGTCTAGTGCAGCTCTAACTTGTAGATGGTAGAAGAGCTTTATTGTTGTCTTGACATGAGAATGAAGTTATGTTGTTGGATTAAGTCAGCTGACCATGTCCCTGCTATGTATCTGATGTCTTTTATGGGTTTGCTTGATAATGCCAAATGGTGTAGAAAATTTAAATACATAGAAAACACCAGCAGAATAGCTGACTAAAAGCAAAGAGCTTTTTCCACAACCTTCTGTGAAAAATAGCAGAATATATTTTATTTATGAAATGCTTAAAATTTTGAATTAATAAATAAACACATAAACATATATCTGTAAAAAAAATAAACTGAAGAGAGAAATATCATTTATAAAAATTAAATATTATAAAGGACATTATTATAAAGGAAAACCTGACTAAATGAATTTGAATTAATGTAGAAAACTGTTTAAATGCAAAGAGAAAAATTGGGATGTGAAAGCTGGGATCTAAACTCACAAAAGACTAGCAACAGCAGCATTCTCTTCCTCCAGCATCCTCATCAATGTTAAGTTTTTCATATAGTGATTAATCCCTGTTCACATTGCAGTAGAATTTCTATTTTCCTCTCTTGCAGTCAGATTTTTAACTAATTTGAACCTTTCTGTCCCATGATTTTCTTTTTGAGCATGTCTGACTCTTAGAGGAGTTACCCTATATTTGTGTAAAAGCTGTCACTGACAAGAAATATGCAATACACTAAAATATCATTTGCAAATGAAATAAAATATAATCTTTTAGAAAATTCACCCAGGAAAGCCTCTGTGGGACAAAACTAATGCCTGCCACAAGTACGAAATTTTTGAAGCTAACTTGTACCATCTAAGAATAATTGAATAGTGAATAGCTGTGTGATGTATACACTCTTATTTTAGGAATTTTTTCCCTCATTTTATTAAAAAAAGAGAAATATCGAATCTGAAGTATATTGTCAAGAATCTTTAGAGACTGAGGGAAAAAATCGACCTGTGTGAACTACGAGGTGAACTGTGAGGTTAGAAGATGAGGAAATGAATTTACCAATCTGAAATAAACATGTCCAGCCCTGAGGTGGCAAACTATTACAGGAATCATAAAGAATGTTTGGATGAAGAGAACATTTCTCCCAAAAGTTAAATCCTTTTGAATAATCTGACAGAACATGGGGTGTTTTTTTAAGCAGTAGTAGCCCTTTTAAGCCACAGAGCAGAAGGTGTTATGCTAAATAAAGCCCTTGGAATGTTTGGATGAACTTCTTGCCTTCTCTTAAAGAAAATTTGACATGTTGACACTCCTTCTAAAATTTTGATCTATGATAATCCACGTAAATCCCACCTAGTCAGTTAGTTGGTGTGTGATTTTCTCTCAAGCATAGTACCTGACCACTCTTTCTTTTCAAACGCTGGTGACCTCTGAGCAGGTCAGTTTGCACCTTGCTAGTCTCATCTTGGCATACCTCCAAAAGGCAAATAGGTCAGACTTCTGTTAGTGAGCCAAAAAAGAAAGTTCAGTCTGAATGCTTAACAAGGGAACAGAGCATTCTGTAGTAAATGTTATTCTGACACATGGCAGAAAGTGCCAGAACTTAGTTTGGGAACTTCCTGGAGTACAGAAAATAAACTGCATTAAATCTGTCACATTCAGCACTAGCTACTGTGGTGTCTTCACCAACACACATGAACTCTGAGAAAGTTTCTCAGCTCATGACAGAGGTTCTGTTCTTCTGTGGTAACATACAGATAATTCTGATGGACATTAATGAGAGCTGCTGGAGTATGCTATCGCGCTCATAAAATTAATGTCATAAATACACTTAAGCATCACTATAAGGCCTGGTAGTGATTTGGTCTCTACTTCTTGCTTTATCTAAATCTCAGCTTTGAGTTCTGTGTGGAAACTTTTATTACCCTTTTGGAATAGGTGATAAGCACACAAAGTCTGATCAAGTTTATTTAACGCTGTTCTGACTTTATGCCAGAAGAGCACTCAGTGATGCTAATGTACTACAGGATTGAGCCAATTGAGACAAAACAGTTTTATTTATACTAATGATAACTTGAAGATATATGAAAATTGATTTTTGTTACATAGATAACAGCAATAGCACTGTAAGAATTAAAATATACATTATAAAATTATTTCTTAATGGTACATAAAGCTTTTTAATACAACTAAGCCAAATGCTATTTAACATTCAAATAATTTTTGATGAGAATCATAAATCAGTGTCAGATTCAAAAACAGTTCTATGCTTTCTTCACAGATAGGATGTAAAATGTTACACTTTTCAAATTCATACATTTCTTGGCATCTTAAAAATTAGAGGATACTGCATGAAGAAATATTCACAAGATATCTAAGTCTGGAACTTCCTAAGTTAGCATTTGACCTGAAAGATTTTGCTTGTCAACAATTTTCTGAGAAAAAACCCTCAATATTTGCAGATAGAAATAATTTACTGATAAGCTCCTATCAAGGAAAATAAAGGAAATCAAAACAATGTTAAGGATATAATTAAAGTAACAATGAAGCTAATGAAGCCAAATATATTTATGGTCTACTCTGATGTGAGTCTGGAGACTCTAGTGTCAAAAAACATGGTTGAGCTTTTTCTTCAGAATTTAGATCATTTTTTCTGTATGCAGCCACATACTTCATGAAGCTCATGGGCACTCAGTATCTCTGAGACATCCACCCTTTTCTTAAATTTGATGTAAATAAGTCACTAATTCATTGTTTTGGTGAGGCAGCTATACAGACGAACAGAACAATACCATAGAGCTTGTTTTCCCAGGGAAAAAAAAAATTAAAAAGCTGCATTCCCCTAAATAGGAGGACTTCAAAGTGATTTTTATGAATATATTATCATGTTCTTTTTATATTCTCTGTGTATTGCATGCTCATGGAAACTTTTTTTTTTACTATTTCTAACTTGTGTAGCTAACTGTTAGTGGTAAAGTGGCAGGGTGTGCTTTGAAAAGACTTCCCAAAGTGAACAAGATTTTTGATACTTTTCTTCACTAATTTTAAGGAAGCCAAAACTGAAAAATGCAAATACGATGATTTGAAGAGTTGGAAAGATTTGTGGTGAAGTATATTCATATAAAAAGGGTATTGATGCATAAACTGAAATACAAATTAGTTCTCTAAAAGCATTTACTTAAAAAGGATTTAGACCAGAAAATTAAGAAAGAAGAATGGAGCTGTGTTAGTGAGAATGACCATGAAACAAAAAGTTTGCATGTTACAGAAAATTATTTTTGACACATTAAAATACATCCAATCTATGCTTATTGTAATTCACTTTATGGCGAGTCACTTAACAGCAAAATATATATCATTTGTACTGCTATCCCTAATGCTTTTAAACTATAATATCCTTTCCTCAATGAGTGCTTGTCAATTTTTCTGATCTAGAGTTGATTTCATAAATTAACTGGGCCAAGTAAGTAGAGAGTTATGGTTAGAAGAAAAAGAGAAAGCAAATAAATATTGATCTACCACTCTGAAGTTCTTTCCAAAATCCTTGTTTTCAGTATAATTCAGAGTTGCATAAAATGTCTTTTGTCAGCGCATCCTCAGTGTCCATAGGTCATTTCATCAATATGTTATTTTATGGCACAAACTAAGGTATTTTTATGTGATGTCATCTGTATGAATATTGCCACACAAGAAATTTGTCATCTGTATGAACATTGCCACTGCAGCCCAGTTTTCTCTTTTCTCCTTTCCATTAATTCCTTCATACTTGCACAAAGTCATTGACTCTTGTTTCACCTGTTTGGTAATGGGAACTGTTCTACTCTTTGGCATTGGTTCATGTGAATCATGAAACCCATTAGGGCAGTCTTCTCAGAGCTACACTTACAGGCTGTTCATTAGAGATACCTTATTTGCTCTTTTGCTTTGAAATGAGACTGTCCATAATAATTTTTTTCTCGTTTTATGTTCTTAGACCAGCACATTATGTTTCCATTGAAAGGTACGTCATATGGTGTTTGTTTATTGACACATTTCCATGAGACTTCTTCTTTAGATGAATATTTATTCTCTCAGCCCTTTCTTAGTTCTTTTATTGCTCACAGCACCACAGGCCAACAAACAATATCAATTATAGATGCAAGGTTATTGCTAGAGAACCTGGATATTGATCTCACATAAGTTAGAAATGGTTGAAGGAATGAACTTATTTGTTGGCAGGTGTCCATATCATGAAGCAATCACCATAAATATCTTCAGCCTGGCCTTTTCTTGACTCCTATTACAAATATTAAGAGTTGAAGAATCAGAATGAAGCCATATTGCATGCAAAGTTGAAACACATTAGGTAGTCAGCCTGTGAGGAAAAATATGCTATCTCTGTATATAAATTGAGGACTTTAGCCTGCCAGTTTGATATTTTGAAAAATGAGGATCTTAAATAACACATTTCTTTAAAGGAAGAAGACTTGTCATCATTAGTGTAATCATCTTTCATACATTTCCACAATCAAAACTTCAAATATTTGCTTGTAAAGATGCTGAGTGCTGAGCAATATATGACAATATTTCTATTTCTCATATTTTATTTAATAAGAGAGGGGGGGGGAAATTTGGGGTTTGCCATAGATTGTGAAATTTTTTTACTTAATTCTTTGGTCTCAAAACATATTCAGAATTGAATCCAAATGCTACACCTAAAAGCTGATGTTGCTTTGAGACTAGTTTTAATGAGGGATTGCAACTGAGCCAACCTCAATTGCTTAGTTGCAGCTTGGGCAAGTAGAAAAACCCTGATGATTGATCTATATGGGTGAGTTGGCACCAGTTTTCAAGCTGTCTGGGTAGAGGCAGAACATTCAGCAGGAAGAATTAGAGAGGAAAAGGGAGAACAAACATTTATCACCCATTTAGTAGCATTTTATGGCAGTGTTATGGTAAACTGAGAGATGAATGCCTACATTCATGTATTTTGCACTATTCTGAGGCACTAATAACATTAAATCAGACTTAATACTTCACACCAAATGTTCAGTAAAATAGGGAACGATGTGAGTATTTGTTGATTCTATACACTATGGGTACAGCATCAAAACTAGTGCCTGAAAATGCTGCAAAATAGAGGTCAGAATTATGCTAATGTCATGATAATATAAAAATATTAAGTCACCAGATGACAGGATTACAGCCCAACTATCTTCAGTCCCTAGGAACCTTTCAGCTAAGCTCATAGTAAATAAAACACCGGCTCTACACAGGAGTCTGATTACAAATTTACACATTTGTATTACTAGAACTGCACAAAGCATTCACCTCTGGAGACTGGGGTTAAAATCTGATTTAGGTTACTGGAGAATATTAGTCTAGTTGTCCCAGCCTAGTAGATACTTCATTATATAATAAAATCTCCTCTCAATCCTGCAACCAGTCGGTGTGATTAACATGTTCTCTTTAGAAAAGGCTAGGATTGGAATACCAGAGATTAAAGTAAAGTGGCAGGCCTGTATGAAAAAACATGCTCATTACTCTAATTATCTATATATATATATATATATATATATATATACTTGCCAGTTTCTGTACAAAAGTCAGCATTCAGTGTCCTAGTAATTTGGATAAAGAGGGCTGAACAGGTGGAGTGCAGGTGTGCATTCAAAGAAAAGGGCATGACTGAAGTATATTACAAAGTCAAACCATGGAAGAAGACCTTGGTTCACAATATTCAGCAAGCTCATATTATCAGACTTCACTTTTTTTATCACATTCGTTTTTTTTTTTATTTTCAGATATCCAGTGCAATTCCATATTTGGTGTAGTTTTTTGTTTTTTTCTGTGCAGATATTAATGTTTTGGAGTTTATTACATTATTTGAGTCAGTTGAGAAAAGCTTTTCTTCAGTAACTGTTTTATTTCTGTTATTGATCCTATTTTACTATTCAGTTCATTTTCTATAATTGTGTAAAATAGTTGTATTGCAAGAATTTAATGACAATCTATATCTATTCAAATACAATGGAGATAATAAAGTCCTTGCTTGTCAATACTATCAATTTTTTTTTATCTTATTATATTCCCTTTCCTCTTATTAGATTTTTAGGCAGGCATTTTAAATTCCTGAAGACATAAGCTACGTAGAGCCAAGCCACTGTAAAGGCCTAACACATCAGTAAATGTCACTAAAGTGTCAACTCTTTGCATCATAACCGCAGTTCATTTCTCAACATTGACAGTGATGCTTTTACTGGATAAGAACTGGAATGGGCATATTTCCAGATCTTAATTACATCAGGCATAGGGATGAGGAACAGTATTTTTCCTCATGGGGAAGGGAGAATAGAGCTGAATTTGGCCATCTAGAGCCCTATGCATCCCCATTTATCTGGAGATAATAGGATTAAGTTAAGCTGTGGGACTTCCATAGCTGGGGGTCTAATAAGGGTAGATATAATTGGGTAAATAGTGAATAAGAATAAAAAAAAGTACACAGTATAAGGAGTACGCTTGTGAATAAATGATGGCAAATTGGATTCCATCCAATCCCTGCAGAGCTGTTTAAGATATGGCAACACATGTGGAATTACAGGATGAAATGTGTTATCTTTCTCATTTTCTAACTTTTACCATCTTCCCTGAAATCTTTCATCCAAAGTAACTTAGAATTTAAGGAGAATATGGGCAAGGGGAATTGCAGCATTTGTTTGGTATTAAGCAGAAGTTTTTAATGCTGCTCATATAAGGTTATACATGCACAAAACGTAAATGTATACAAATATATGCTGCACAAATGGTTTTATGATTTTGGTTTTATGGCCCATAGCCACTTACTGAATTTAGACTATTAACAGTTTAGCATTTACTTTCACTTTTTTTTTCAGATCTCAAAAAGAGCAAACTTAGAGAATGTAACCCACATGAAATAATTAATTAGATAATTCAATAGCAGATATTCATTAATTTGTTTCAATACAGAGCTTCTAAATCTTTTTCTGTTTTGATGGTGTTTAAAAGTGCAATTAATGATTACTTTAAGAAAAAAATCACAGTACAGAACTATAACTGGAGGTCAAAAGGTGCTTTTGTCATAATTTTCTGTCAATAAAAATACACTAGAAATTCTTGCCCGGTGTAGAAGGCATAGTCATTTAATTAGAATTTATTTTCTTGCTTGTGATTTACAGTGTATAATTGTAAATATGAAATAACCTGGATTGTTGGAGTTCCTTTGAAAATACAGAGGAATCATATCCATGAAATTTTCAAAGGCTGCTCTGGTGCAATGGAACAAGGTTCAAAATCCTCTTGTAGAATAAGAGGATGTGATCCCCCTTATTTTTTTCCATTTTGTGGATTAATGACGTCAATCCGGTGCAAGCATACCTTGGGAGTTACTTTGTAAATCATTAGGATGCTGTGGTAGGTAGAGTTAGTTTTAGAAATAGAATGTCTTGTCTCTGCATTTGCTCTCCTTTCCTTTTTGCTCTTGAAGATGGCCCTGATTTTGAATTGTTGAAGCTAATGTTTAAACTGTCAGATTGCTCCATCCTTATCCACATTATTACTTACCTGCCAAAAGGTCTGCACATACTAATGCATCTCTTCTAAATCTGACCCTGTGTTAAAAAGTTGCAGTGCTCTGTCTGGCTATAAAGCAGAGAGTAGCATTTGTATATCTACAAGAAAGGTCACATATTTATTAATAACAGTGTATACAAGTAGACAGAAACTTTAAGAAAAGAAATCATGGAAAGGCAGCCAATCTGGTCAAGCGGGGAATAGCAAAAAAAAAAAAGATTACTGTGAGCAATAAACTGAATACTTCAGAAGAAATGTAAGCAGTCCACTTAAGAGAGAAATGGGTGATCTATGAGCCTAAGCAGGAGCAATTTAAAAGGATAATTAGAAGAGCTAAAACAAATACTGAATGTTGTGGTGTGAAATATATCAGGAAACAATAAAATATTCTTAAAATATATTTGTAGAAGACAGAAAGTGAAAGAGCAAATTAGTTCACCAGAAATGAGTTTTGGGAATTGGACACAAAGTGATACAGGGAAATAGAGTTTTGTTTTTCTGTTTTACAGGCTCTTCCTAGAGATTTTAGACTATAAGCTCTATAGCATACATAGATACCAAAGCAATGAGGATGGCTGTGTACAGGCTGAAATTTCAATGTGGATGAAGAACCAAGTGCAAATTCATATTACCACCACTAGGTATTTAGTGGAAATTACCTAATGAAGTGCATACAGCTGCTTTTATCAAGAACAAATAAAAGCTCACAGATTGAAGACTACAGGAATAAACAAACTAGCTTCTAAATATATTTATATCTCTGTTCATAAATTTTTTTGAGAAATAGGAAGCACCTATAAAAACATGACCTTTTTTAAAGGAATTGGGTAAACAGTACCTACCTGCAGTGGGATTCAAATCAAATATGTATCAGGTAGCTTCATTTCAGGCCTGGGGTTACAGTCCTACACCGGAGATTTTTCTGTGTGTGCATGTTTAAATTTGAGTGATGTGGTTAGCTCTGCTGAAATTTTCAAGCTTTTGGAGATACTGCTGTCACAGCTTGTAGCAGCTGGCATGTTTGTTATATGTTGTACCTGGAATTGCTGGTAACTCAGAGTTGAAAAGGTGTTGAAAGAGTCAGGGAAGCAAATGAAATTGTTATTTGCATTCACTAAGTTGCTTTTATGGTAGAGATTTTTTTGAAAAAATATGTGAGTGGTTTACTTTGAAATGCTTGCAAAATCCACATATAGGCATAAAGGAAAATATAACAAATTAGTTGAGTTTATAACTAGAAAGCCTTCATTCTTGGAGATTAAATTCTAATTCATTCAAAATCAGTAGGAGTTGTGCTCCTGACTAGACCTAAATCCCAATCAAACTGATACTTGCTGAGTTTTTTTTTTTTTTTTTTAGTTTATATTAGTAAATTAATTTCTTTTTATATCTTCTTTAATCAGTCATGAACATCTAATATTTTAGAACATCTAGTATTTTAGATTAACATCTAGTATTTTAGCCTTGAAAACATTGCATGTAAAGCATTAGGAAATCCCCTACATAAAATACTATGTTGGGCAACAATAATTTCAGGATAGTAATCTAAGAACAACACTTGATTAATAATAGTATAGCAACTGCAAGAAAAAGAAGTATAACAAATACAGTTGAAATAATTGAGTTTATTGTTATTAGAATTCTTGAGAATTGGTTTGCACTTTCATCCATCTTATCTGAAATTGCCCCAGACTCTTAACAGATCTGTCCCTAAACAACTGAGCATATCATGGTGACAAGAAATCCCGTATCTTCATTATGAATCCCTATTTGAAAGAATCTTATTCAGTCTTCAACCATATTTCTATTCTCTTTGAATTATCTTCATGCTCAAAATTAGCAAAAAGACATTTCACTGGGATCAGTGGAGTTCCTGAGGTATAAACCTTGTGAAGTATTTCTGTATCATTGGGGAAATTGTTGTATTTCATTGAGCTATAATTGTGAAATAATTTATCCAATTTAAAGTGATTTAAATATATGCTAGTATCAGAAACTGGATTCAAAAATTACTCACCACTTCCATTCATAATGCTTCTTTGTAACTTTTCAATAATTTTTACTTCTCTTAAATTTCTTTTACATTTTTTAAAGAGTAATTTAAAAAATCGAATCTAAAAAAGAATTTTATCCAACTTCAGAATTTTCATCTCCATTTCAATGCAGTCTCCTTCATGAAAAGATAAAGCTCTTGAGCGTCGTGCTTAAATTTCAAATGTATGTATGTATTGAAAATTAAAACTCAATCTTTATGTTTTATCTAATTCTCTGATTTCTTTGAAAGGTTTTTCACATCTCCTTCAGATCACAGGAAAGACCATTTTAATATTTTCAAAAGATTACAACATTCAGTTGTATCATTAGAAACTAAGAAAGACCTGAATATTTCCCTCAATTTAGTAATGCTCAGAAAAAGATGGAACTTGTATTCAGAAGTGTGTGCTTAGATTATGCTCGGTTTATATCTGTCAGTATTATCCACTGTCACTATGACTGCAGTTGGAGCACCAAGCGTCATGGCCATGTATGCAGTGACAGCTGTTGCATGGGTAGGGACTACCAAATGGCTTTGCTCTAAACATTGCCCAAAGAACAGTTGCCACCAATATCTTACATAATATCTTACTGCTTTTAGTGCTGTGTCAAGGGGAGGCTGTGGCTGAGGAGGTCACTTGACTTTCTAGTAAAGCTCTACCCACATTAATTTCTGGGACCAAATTTTATCTGTTTCAATATTACATTTTAGGTCATTGTTTCCTCTTTGTCCCAGAATCCCAGTGAGCCAACAGATAAATGTACCAAGAAGCTAATAAACACTCCTATCATCCAAGCTATCAACATTATTGTGATGAATCGGGAAATGTGTTTGCAGTTTTACCTTAGATCACTAGTGGTACTTGGTGCTTATTACCTACAGGCTTGAATGTATACATGCAAAGAGAATAACTGTCTGAAAGGTTTAATGATACTTGTGATGCAGTCAACCATTATTTCCCTCTGACAGATTCTACTACCTGAAAGACTCAGGTTAATATAATGATTGAGTGCTTCCACTTTATGCCATATGCAGTAGTGGTATTGCTCTGTATATCACATGTAACATTATCTAGCACTTGTAAAGTGTTTTGCATGTGCCCTCTGCTTTATGACCATTAACTAATTAATCCTCACAATGGCTCAGTGAGGTAAACAACAAAATGCTATCACCCATTATTATCCCATGGTTACGCTGTCATGCTTCATTTATGAATTTATCTATATACTTTGTAATGCCACATCTAAAGGTTCAATAAAAACAATTTAAAATAATGAAAAAGAAGGGAAACTCTGCTTTCGGGAACACAGATGACATATTTTTGTACTGGCAACGAGCTAATATAATTAGAGAGTACAGTGAACTCAGAAAGGAAGAATATGAAATGGACTTCACCCATTCTGCTTAACAGATGACATTGTTGTGGAGACAGACACAAGTGGCTGCTTGCAGAAAAAAAAAAATAAGGAGGGGGGCAAAGTACAAACGCATCACAAATAGGGTGAAACTTAATTTTGAAAAATTAAAATATTTGTTTGCAGGAAACCATATTAGATTTAAAATCTTAATCAAATGCAATATTTACAAATAGTTTCTTCTAAATGCATTTATTTAAATACTATTTAATGACACATGGGATAATAGGTCAAACCTGGCAGAATTTTGTCTCTGCTGGGAGTTTTCTGAAAAATTTTAACATTTATAGAGGTACCCATATCCAAGCAATTGACAGATAGTGAATCTTCATCAGTGTTTAACTTCAGATCAGGGTGCAATTTTGAAGTGATGCTCGTCGCACCCTCATACCAAGATTCACTTCACATCATGGAGCAGTCCTGGAGTACTTGAAATCCTTTTTGGGTGAAACTAAAGCACAAAGTTCCTGGAGTGTCAACTAATGCACTCCAGCTACTAAGGTCTATTTTTATTCAGTCCACAGGACCAGATTAGATTTTGTGTGAAGTACAGTCCTCTGAAATGCTGGTAGCATAAATACAAGGCCCTCAGTACCACCTGTTTCATTCTACACACTCTGCCTATGAGGGTGCAGTATTTGGAAAAACATGAACAAAATCTTCTGCTAAGAGCTGTAATATGTGACTGGAAGTAGCATTCAGTTCCCTGTGTTTCTTCCATTACAATTTTCAGAGGATGACAAGGAAGTTTGACAATGAAATCCCATTGATGTTTAATAGCACTTAGGTTTTTGAGATTGCCTGCCTTCATCTCACACATTAAGCATACTATCAAAAAAATGACCCTTATTTTTTCAGTTTAATCTTCAGAAAAAGAAGCATCTGACTTAGTGTGATTTGCTTCAGGTTATCTGTCTTTATAATACTCCATTTATTTACAATTGCTCTTTATTTATTGTATAACTTCAGCTTTGATACAAGTTGCATTTAGCATCGAGAAAATGTTCATGGGATTTGGTTCTTTTTTTAATGTCTTTAAAATAAAGCAGAAATTAATTTTGTTAATATTTTATCAATTTTTGCTACTGAACAATGATCAATACTTCCAGTATTTTTTTTTTGTCTTATTTTACAGGGCTATTGTTACACAACATCAGAACTAGGTTATATGAAATAGCAATTCCTTAAACACACTCTTTGGAGTAGGAAAAGGCTTGTTGACAGAGCATCCTGGCTGATAGTGAAGGCTATGGGAGTTGGTAGTCAATGACTGTGCTCTTGAAACAACTTTACAGGGTGAAAAAAGGTAGCAAAAAGAAAAGACAGCCCAGATTCTGAATTTTAATAGTGTTTGCCTGGCTGTAATTGGGAAAACACCATATTTCATGCAGTGTTCCATTGGGGAGGATTGCAGTTTGTATTGGTATCAGCTTTATATTGCATTTCTCTGCAACAACAACATTCACTATTGAACATGACATGATTTTTCACTTTCTGGTTTGGCAGTGGTTGAGTTATAATAGTGGTTTACTTTTGTCTGTGGCACACAAGAAAATGCTACAATTTCAACCTTAGAGAAGTAACCCCAAGAAGGTATTATAAATTGGCCAGGCTCATAATAGGGGTGAATGATTAGATTCCAGTGTTTCCTGCTGAGTGGTACATGCTTGTTTTGCAATACAGTTTTCAGTCAGAGATTCCAACAGAACGTGCAAATCCTATTCAGTCTCTCAGCATTTTTGATCTGTTTTTATTGATTTTTCATCAGTTCAAATCCAGTGCTCTCCATATATTTTAGAAACCCTATAGTAGAATGTTGCAGAATAGGATTTTTAATTAAAATTACATTCAGTTCATCAAAAGGCTTCACTCTTTCATAGGAGCATGTAGCATTGCCCTGGTTTTACTGTATTCATACAATTCTATTTTCCAAGAAAAAATATTCTCTTTCCATAAAACAAAGACAGAGTAATAAGATATTATAGATTTTGTATCCACCCTTCATGAAAGACTTACCCTGTGTATATTTGTTCCACAAACAGGTAAGCAGCTTCTTGTTAAATGTAGAGGGGTTTTATTTTTCCAAGTTTTTGTAGTTTCTATACATTATAATATTACATAATAATGGGATTTTTGCATTTTACTTTTTAGGGAATGTATTAAGTATGTTTATAGGTTTGAAATTGACTTTAGGGAAAAACTTGTTTGATTTTTTCATCCGATTAGCTTTCTTTCTGTTAATTTTTCTCCCAGGTCTGCTGAGTAGCATGCAGTGGCATTGTAAGCAGGATGTATTTCCTCACATCAGTGCCTTGTTAATGCTGTTCATTAATCTAGAACCATGAGCTTGTTCAGAGATGCTTAGATATTCCATATTTCTGTAGGGATTGAGGGAAGTGTGACAGCTTACTTACAGCATCAGAAACCAGATCTCATTGCATTGTCACGTCATTTTGAATAGTGATAAAATAGCAGAGGCTGCATGTGTACTCACAGCCTGCAAATGGTACAGCAGCACAATCCAAAATAAGTCATCCCATCAGCTTTTTGTAAACTGAAGCTTAGATCGTTTTACATAGGACTATTAGTAAATTAGTGCATGAAAAACCTTTGAATTTTGTTATAACAAAGGTCATGTTGTCTGCTAATTTCTGTATTCACTTTTTAAATACTGCTTTATATTATTTGGGTATTGGTAGTGCCTTGAGGTTCTTATGATGATCACTATCTCATAAGACCTATAAAATGTTCTGATCAATGTTCAAGGAGCTAACACATGCAAATGTGTCCATAATCCTGGTCTATACCAGCAACTTCATCTGTTTAAGAGCCTTGCATACTTAAAAAGAACTTGTCATCATAGATTGACCATTTTATCTGCTACATTAGGATTTAGAGTAATTTAATATTAAAAATGCTAACTACATTATTTTTACTCACATTTTGTTAAGAAATTTGCATATTGCAGTGTGAGATTCTTTCAATACCTAGTTTCCAAGACAGTTTTTCCAAGATATAGTTTTCAATATATTAATCAATTCCGTATTTTAATTTTGTTTGTTGATGGAAATTCAAAAGTAGATATCCTCTTCTTTCAAAAAAAACTTCCTTTCATGTCATTAGCTTTTCTACTTAACCAAGTTGGGAACGCTACCTGATAAATATTTATCATTCTGTTTTCTGGCAGACCTTGGCATACCTTTGAGATTGACTGGAACTACAGCAATGTAAAACTACTAGTGAGGGCTGCTGTGTCTGGGCAGACCAGCACTCAGAGCTGCCACAGCCCATAACTGTAATATTCTCAACTTTTTAGGTAATGACCTATTAAAATTTTAGATCTAAATGTTAATACTATTTAAACTGCAGATCAGAAAAAATGAGATAAAATAAATATAAAAATCTTCAGGTGTTTAAAAGTGGCATTGCTAACCATATTGTCACAGATTGGGAAGGCAATGCAGAGCTAGATCTTCAAGGAAACTGGATCAATAGACCAAAATGGTATTCAGTGGTGCCATACTTATTCATTCTTCCCAAGCTGGTAGTTCATTGACAAAAACTCTGCACTTCCTACATATAAATACACAAGCTAAGATGCTTCTATGTCTTTTGTACTTTTTGAGGGGAGAATATTAACTGCATTTTAAACAATACATAAGGGAAAATTAAGCATTTAAAATATCAGAAAGACTTCTTTTATAAGGAAACTAACTCATATTCAAATTGGTATCCTAGTCAAATGGGTATAATTTTTTTTATTGTGTTATGTATGTCTATAATAAAAGCAATATGAAAATTGTGTTCAGTGAATTTCACAGTGGGGGCTGTAATTGTGCTCACTTAGAGACCTGTTTTGGCGCCGATACCTGTGCGTGGCTGCCATTAGCAGTGATAGGAGTAACGCACGCCTTTTGGTGGCAGAACGGAGTCTTCCTCTGAGTGTTACCATATTACCACCCCTACTGTGATAATAGCAGTATCAGATTGCCACAATAACAGATGCATCACTGGAGCTAAAGTAAGATTCTCAGAACCAGAACTATGTAAGGAGAAGCAGGAACACCTTACGGTAGCAACTGAGAATGGTGTACCTGTAGAGGGCAAGAAGAGGTGTAAAGACAGGATAACCAGGCAGAAGATCTGCAAGCCACTGGTCCTTTCTGAGCTTTTCAAGAAGGTGGTGGCCACCTGAAGTAATGTATGGCAAACCCAGCTCTGGTTCACTGTGCAGAGACCACTGTGCTTTGCTTTTTTTGAAGCTTGGCTGTCACTGGAAGGAATAAAGGGAACAGGAAGGAAACAGCCAACATGCCATTGTGTTTCTCTGCTTAGCAATTGTTGCTAGAACAGAGGCTTTGTCACATTTGACATCCTGACTCTGGCTCATCAATGTGCAGGATAAAGGGTACCTTCATCTTTTCTGTGTCTCAGTGGAGCACACTGCACAGGGATCAGGCTGCTGCCCTGTTTTCAGCTGGAAAGAAGCTCTCTCCTAACACAGAGCCCCAGGTGCATGCCCTGAGCTGCTCTCCGAGGAGTCCATAGAAATGCTATGAAGGCTTTTAGAGCTCCAAGTGGGCATCTCCCTTTGGAAGATATCACTAGCAAGTGAGGGTCTTGAAATCATCCTTCTTTATTTATGCCTAGAAGTACAGTGATAAAGGGGAAGAAAACAGTTTAAAATAACAAAGCAGCTTTTATGTACTTAGCCCACCCTGATGCTTAACATTTTCATCGACGTTTAGTTAGTCAGTCTGTTGTACTGACTTTAGATAACCCTATATCTAGGAATGGGATTCAGTCTGTTTTCCTGCTGGTCTTGAGCTCGAGACCAGCTAGGTTGGCTCTTTGTTTCAGTTTTGCTTACCTGGAGCCCTCTTCTGCTGTGTAAAGGCATTGTCTGCCTTCTTGAGGACTCATAGAGAGCTTCTGCTGGGTTTAGCCCTTTGAGCTGTGTAGAAGCTGGCATAATAGCCGTCAGAAACAAAAAGGTATATATAATATGCATTAAAATATTACTTACAGCTAAAGCATTACTCATATACTTGCGGCATCCTAATCATAAAATCCTCAGAATACCTGTGATCTGTTTCTCATTTTGCCGTGCAGAAGTTGCCACAAAATCAAGCATGAGATTTATGTGTCTGTGTCTGCCACAGGTAAAATAGCATTCCTAATAAAGTCTGTACTGGTGTCAGATATATAAAAAACCTTCAATCTCTGAATATACCTGTTTATAATAGGATTTCTTGGTGCCTCCTCTCTTTAGATTGCTAGCAAGCTCTTATTTACCACAGCATGTTATGAAACTAGTTTTGGAAAGATATTTGAATGCTGTATACAGTCTGAAAGCATATTTAAAGCTGTTGCTTTCGATTTTTCTTTTAATTCCTTGATACCACTACTAATGTAAAGGACATGGATTGAAGAGAGGATCTTCTTTTCCTAGGCAATGTGTTATTGATGAGCTGGCATTTGCCCTGTGGCTCTCCCCCAGGATTGCTTACATCTATTACTCACACACATCGATTGGTTAATTTGATAATTCTATCACCAATCAGCTTGTGTCTGACCTTTTGCCATGGCAATGATGGCAGAGTCTTCATTTTTACATCGCATACCTGCTAGATTGACCTTTCTGAGGAGAATGTCAAGACATCCCTTGATCTTAACCTGTCACTAAATTTGTTAGAATTACACTGTCCCTTAACCTTGATCTGTTGTATTTGTAACATTCAAGGTATGCAATTTGTGCAGAAATATTCTTACATAACTTATGCCAGTCAAAGCATAACACTTTCATAATTAAAAATTAGCTTCCTAACAGGAAAGTGTATGTTTAGAAAGTTTTCATGTCTATTTTCCTTCCATTCATCTGTGTAGCTCTCTCTGCATCATTAGCTAGTCCCTAAGAAGTACTTCCCCTTTCTGTGACCACTGAAATGAAAGGATATTTTTTGTCCCTGTCTTCTGGAGTTTGGGGAACTAAATATGGTTTTCAACTACCCTATTAAGTAAGGACTGTGCTGCAGGGGATTTATAAGACCCCAAATAAAATCTAGCATCCAAGTTGACAAGCATTGATTGCTTTTGCCATCCCCTGATAAATTTCTTTCCACCTCCATGTGTGCCTGAAAATACCTGGAGCTAATGCAAATTCCCAGGGTTTCTATGGATCAAGCAAATTTCACCTTTAATACCTAGTAGCCTTAATACTGCAAAAGTAGAACACCATGCTCTTCTGTTCAGCATATTGGGTGTATTCTGAAAGAAGAAAACATAGTCATATTTACAATATGTCTTCTAATAAATCTACATTATGCAGCCCTGCTTCCAAGAGCACTTTTGATAATGACAGTATTCTGCTTGCATTAACATGCAACTCTGTCACTATGCGAAATCTGAAATTTGTAATACATTAACTTCATCACAGAGTACAGCGAATAAAATTTACAGTTTCCTTTTGTTAAGATATTTGCAACATCTCTGCGCATTTGAAAGTCAGGTCCTCGCCTCCCTTTGCCTTTACCCAAAATGTCCTGTTTTCTCCTTAGCAGACAATTCAAGGGCTTCATTTGGTGACTCTGGACATGTTAATTTAGTGCTCAGCTCAGATGAAGGGAGAATACAAAGAAATCTGCCTTGGTTTCCTGCCTATATTTTCTGAAAATATATGCATGTATGTAATTCAGTTATGTATAAGGGACGTAGCTTGGGCCATTCTTTGAATAAAGGTTTCCCTCTATGTAAAAAGCAGTCAATAAAGAGGATGTAATTCCTGTTTTTCGTGAGCAGGAATAAAACTGAGAAAATGCTGTTCCAATGAAATTTTATAAAATTTGTACTATGTTCAGAAGATGGGACTTTCTTATGAGACTTAAGCCTGAAGAAAATTTGAATGGGCAAATTAGAGAGCTGTTTTGATACTAGAAAAAGAAATCAGCTATTTGAAACTGAAATTATCTCAGCATACGGCTTTTAACTGAGATTGATATCTTGTGTTGTATTTATTTCAAGAAACAAATCTCAAATGACTTGAAGAAATGAAAGCAATGATTTTGCCTGAACAGTAACTGTTGCATCATTATGTTTAGCCAAATACTCTCTTTTTTTAGTACAAGAGATCAGCATTCAAACTAAGCTACAATCCAGCTTTTAGTAGTCACTGTGTCTCACATTAACTAGATTGTTCTACCCCGGTTAGTGCACAGCAATCATGCTGCGCAAAACCAAGTGAAGAGTTTATAAACCAAAGGTTTTATGATACATTGGTCTGGATTCTTTACAAGATAGAATCTGAGCTAACAAGAGAGGTAAAGCAAGCTACAGCCATTTCACTTCCAGTTACTGTGTAGTGATATATTTTGCATGTTGTCCTTTCAGTAGGCCTAAAAGGTGACATGAGGATCATGCACAGCCTGACTGTGGGTGTTGTTTTGGTTGGGGCAAGGAAGGGAGGTGAATGCTTTCAATTAGTCAGTGTAATTATTACAGAAGTGCAAGCAGTTTATAAATTCTCTTGTTTTTTTCTGGGAGGTGTTGGTATTCTCATGTCACATGCCATTCATTTGTTCATATTATCTTGCACTCCCCTTTGTGTTTGCAGAGGAGTTTTTGCGTTAATTGACATATATATATATATAGTTCATTACTGTTAAACATGATTCAACCAGATACCTGTCCTGACCAAGCATCTTCACAAAACCCTACACTTGCAATTAATTTTTGAGCCCCAGAATTCCTAATCCAGCACTGGTTTTAATCTAGGAAAAAGCTGTATCTTTTAGAAGTTAGTGCAGAGTGGCTTTTTAATGAGAACAGTTTTTGCTAAAAGTGAAGATGAGACCACTAAACTCATTTTACTTCTAATTTAAACCAAATTTCAGTCTAAGCCTCCAGAAGTGAAAGGTTACTGCATTAGCCACCTATACCCTTTGTGTTCACATAAAATTAAACTAAAACTAAATCTCAATTTCATATGGCCTAGAACATGCCCCTTGTTAATTAGTAACAACATAGAAAGTCTGAAGTAAGAGTAAGAAAATTTGTATTTAAAAATTGAAAGATTAAAGAGTTATCTCTCTCTTTGGTTTATAGTAATGGAAACAATTTTCATTGGTTTCAGAGTCTAATCTTGGCTGAACTTGTGAAAAAGATGGTTTAATATATTATTTTTAATGTGCATAATGAGACTGCAGACAGCAACTTCTTTCAAAGTTCAAATTATAATACTGTACATAGCTAGATAAGAAAAAAAGAAGGTGTAGATGGAGTAAGAAGGAGTCACTGGCACACCGAACACAAACTTGTCATTGAGGTGATAGTGGAAAAGTACTGCCCTGCTGGTTGAAAAATGGGATTTAATGCTCAAAGCCACAGGCTGAAACCATTATTCACAACTGGTGCTCACTTTTTGATCCCAGAGAGTAATAGATTTCTCTATAAACTGATGACTGTAGTTCATATAATTCTTATTTTATACCTATTAGAAAACTGATGGAGAAAAAAAATTCTTTCTTCTCAGCTGCCATAAACCTATGTGCTTTCCTGCCATTAGGTCAGGTTCCTGACTAGTTCCCTTCTGCCTTGGCTCCCTCCATCCCTCCTTCCCCCAGCACAGTAGTCAGAGCTTTCATTGTTTTCTCATCTTCTATTTGAAGCAGGATTTCATCAATCATGGTGGTAGTAGTCTGCTCTTGTAATCAAGGCCAAGATCCATCAAGCGTCGTTGCTGCAGCAGCTCCTTTCAAGCTCCAGAGTAGCTCAAGTTTCTGGGTCTTTTCTGAGGTTCAGTGCCCTTGTAGCAGCAATGGCTCAGTGGCTGAAAATATCTTCAGCTCCTTCTTAAAAGGTGATTTGCAATTCCCATGGAAACATGGTCACAGCAGCCACTGTATGAGAAATCGCTCAGGCTCCATACGGTGCCATGATGTCTTATTGATCCATGAGCACTATTGAAAAAAAGGACGGAAGGAAGGAAGGAAGGAAAGAAGAGAAATTGTCAGTGACATATGTGCATATGAAAAGAGCAAGGGAGAAAGGTGGACACATGAGGATTTGCAACAGTCAGAATCTTACTGTGCTGGCATTCAGAAGAGCAAATGAAATCTTGGTGACTACAACAAGCCCTGTAAATGGGCACACACACTGCAGAATGTTTTGACGGGTCTGAGGCTGCTTCTTGGACCATGATTTTAAAGGCTGCTAAAAAACAGGTTGCTTTGTATAACCAACTCAAAAATGCATTAAATGAGCAAACCCTTATATTCTTACTCCTTTTTTTTTACTGTTTTTTTTCTTCCCTTTCAAACCACAAGGAGATTTCCTTAGGAAATTCTAGGGGAAAGCCTTCTGCTAATTCAAAAGGTAAAATAACATATGAGTTATTAAAAGCTCTTTTCACAGAAGTGGGATTAATTTCCATATCCCTTAGGAATTCGTGCACATGCTGTTATCACACAAATGGCATTTGGTGGGTGGGTTAATAATTGGCTAATAAAATTAAATTTAAAAATGATTGGGCTGTAGTTCAGGGGAACTAGCCAACACACTTTAAAAGAATAAAGTCCCCAAAAAAGTCAAAGCAAAATCTGTAGTCTGTTTTTCATATGAAGATATTATTTAATCCATTTTTGTACTAAATATTGGTAGCTGAGCATGCATCAAAATAAATTCTGATTTAGTCTTGACCTCAAGTAATGTATGCACCTGAATTGTTCCCATTTAAATAGCAGAGGAAAAAGCACAGAAGAAAATTACTTTTTCTGCAATAAATATCTTATTGTGGTGAGGTTTTCATTCATTGTTAATTAAAGAAGAAGGGGTATGAAGGGCAACTGTAATTCTGACTATATTCTTTAATGTCAGTATTGGACTTTCTTTAAATCCTTTTGTGTCTATGTCTTCCCTGTAATTCTCAGACCATTTATGTCTAACTATATATGCATTCTACAGTACCTGGAATATGCTGTGCTAATATAAACATCACCTATCTTCTACAGGTACTATTTTTTATTTATGTAGCTTATTATTAATTCCCCTATAAGCAAGAATTACCACCAGCTTCTTGAAAGGGAGATAACTTATACATCTTTCTAGAGCATTGGAGACTTTTAAGGACTCCATTAGGGGCTATGTTATTTCTTGGGACACCACTCTACTGTAATAACAGAACAGTTCGCTCAAAATTGTAGGACTGTGGTGCACAAAGCAATATTTTCAAACATTGTGTCAGTTGGAGTGTGAGAGAGCATCAAGCCATTTGTTCTCTATGATTTGTTTTCCCCCAGTGGCCCTAGTAAATAAATACTTGTGCAACAGCAAACAGAGAAAGATATTGAGATTGCTATCTTTCATGACGATTAAAATGACAGTGGGTTGAAGAGAAGGCAAATAAAGCTTGAGGATTTGGTGTCTGTCCTTTTGCAGCTGATGAGACACAAAAACTTCCTTAGCATTTTTGATCCTTTGATGATGTAAAGTGTCTGTGGACCCTCCCATTTTCTCCTGTCATTGCATTGCAGTTCTATTTCTTGTCAAAAGACACTTAATATTTCTGTCCTTTTTTATTGCATTCCAGGTGGTAACAGGGTCTTTTAAGCCTTCTTTTCCTAGGTTTCTATTTCAGTTCATGTCATAGCAGACTATTATTCCCATGCTGGTGGTGTGCTTGAACTATATTAAATGTTGTTTCTTTGTGATTTTATGAGAAGAACCACAATTGTCCAATGCAATTTTGCAAACTCAATCCCTATCAATGACCTTTTGTGTCTAGCAAACACTAGTAATGCCTCTTCTTTTCAACATTCTTTTTGTCACACACCCTGTTCTGTTTTATTACACTGATAAAAGCTTTCTCTCCTGAACACACACTCAGACACTAGAATTAGAAAATAGGAACATATCAATCTGTTTCAATGCTACAATATATAATTAAGTTGTATCCCATTTGTTTGTAATGTGGGAACAGTATGAACACCAGCAGACTTTCCCCTATTTCCACTTCCCAAGCTGAACATGCTATTTCCAGATGGATGACATAGAAATATTTTTTAAAAATATGCTGGTTATCCTAGGAGCATGTCTCATACCACTACCACTGCTGGATCTTTGTATGGATTAACCAGAAGCAGAAAGCAGAAGCCAGAAGCAGAAATTGTTCTTTTGGAATTGTTTCAGATTAGGACTTCCTGAAACCTGTTACCTGTTACCCCTGAAATACTTTACCACTCCCTAGATACCACCCAACTGCTACTAAAACTGAGAACTCCCATCTGTATTGGAGCTAGCTTCTCCCTTTCTCCAATTCCTTCCATTTGTGAACAGCTTTCAGATACCCTATTTTTCACTCAGCTAGGGTCATCATCCTTCCCATATTCCTTTGGTCTATGTCCCATAAAGAGCAATCACCAGGTAGGCAGATCTGCAAAATTTTATCCCAAACCTGCCATTGAGTCAGAGTCTTTATGGTCATAATAAATTGTTTGCAAAGATATACATTATTTAATATTCAGGTTTATCATATAATTGAGTTTCTCTGTGAAAATTCAGATGTTCTTCACATTGCAATCACAGGATATGTGAACCTCCCTACTGTGGGCCCAGATGTCTTTGCCCTCTCTCCCTATAATGTGTTTGCCCCAAGGGAGGTGAAACGAATTGAAGATCAGCCCGGCGGGGGCCTAAGGACAGACAGGAGCCAAACCTCCAGTTCCCACTAATCAGTGTGAAACCCTTCTGCGTTGGAACCAGCACCACACTTCAGGCTCAGCAAACTCATTCTTTGTGGTTCTAGGGTAGCATTCCTCTGCCAATTCACTTGTCCTTTCTTAGATCTCCTCTAAAACTTCCCTGCTGAAAGAATGACATGTCAACAAAAGGAGTAAAAAGGGAGCGAAGTTAAGAAAAATAAGGGCCTCTAAAAGGTTAAAAAAAGTAACACTTGAGAGCAGGGGCAACTTTAAAAAATGTCTTCAGATTGCATTGGAAGCAACCAATCTTCACTAAATATTAGAAAGAATATTTAATTACACTAAGCATTCTTCCCATTTTCCCATATTCTTTTCTTCTTTCATGAGAAACTAACAATGAATGTTTCTTTCCATAGGGCAGAAAAATGAGGCTGAACTGAAATTTTTACTGAAATTTCCATTAATCCTTTCTGGCCTATAATGCAAGCAGTATTGTTATAGGTATTGATGTAAAAGGGAAATTTTTATACTCAGTGTTGCCATCTGTTATAAACTGCACGGCAGAACCAGGCAAGAAAATGATGCCAAATTATGTTAATATTTGCAGTAATCCTGCTTCATTAGATAACCTAGTTGGCCCTACTTGGTAAATAAAATCAGTTTTGGTTTTATGGTCATGAGATCCTGATGTGTCTGGTTGTAAGGAAGCACTAAAAGGCTAGGGCTTGGACTTTGTCATTCAATAGCTAAGGGTGAAATATGACCAAGCACCCACATCCTGATGACAAGAGGGAGAGAGAGATGGAAAGGAGATAGAATGGGACTGCATAAATCCCTGATAGGCTAGGGAATGTTTAATTTCTGAGTAAAATGAGTCAAAAAATATTGTGGATCCCAGAGTTTACACACAGGCTTTCTTGTTCTCCCAAAAAGTACAAATATTTTTTGAGTAGGCTTATTGTTCCAAAGAGGCTAGGAAGAGCAAGTCTACTGAATGAGAATTTTGTTGGTGATCTAATTCTGTAGCTTCCAGATGATCTCACTAAATTATGATAGAGAAGATGCATATTAATACTTTAGGAGAAAAATTATGGACATCAACCTACTGACGATATAACTGTCATAGTACTCCTGAAGTCCCAAGATAAAATATGAACATGTATGAAACTCTAGAAAAGTAAAACATCCTGAGTTTTCCTCAGAAAAGCACTTTTTATTGATTTTGTTACTGTTGTGTTCCAAAGTTGAAATTAAGTAAGCTTCTGATTATAGCCATGACATCTTAATGAAGTCAGCAACAAAACTGTTGCCAAGACCATTGGATCAAGATTTCAATGCAGACAGTTACATGAACTTTCAAAGATATGCATCTCAGCCCATCTTTTCCATTTACTTGTTCCCAGCATGTCTGTTGGTCTTTTTTCTTATTCTAACAGGCCAGAGCTAGGACAGCCTGGACTTGGGACTAACCTCACAATGAATTTTCTTGTGTTTAGTAGGTGAGTAGATACCTCTTCCTATTAGTAGTCAGGGTTGAGAAGGTAGGGCTTGTATTTTGCATTTTCTGCAGGCTTCACTTCTTATGATGTGGATAATCTTTGGTAGCTGGTTTTGGGGATTTTTAAATTAAATAAATATCAGTGCACTTTTAAACTAAAGAGGCTTTTCTTTTGAAAATGCTCTGCATCCTTTTAAACTCCATGTACTCTGTATTTTAACCTGTAAATGCTTTTCTCTTCATGATGAGGGTGGGATCAGAGCATGAAGTGCTTCATTCATTATGAAGGACCTCCTGATCTGATGATGAGAGCACCTAAGTGTGTAAAATGTGGAGTTGAACCAAACTGTTCATCCTCTCAGCTTTGTCAAAGTTTTTTTCTAAGCTGAGTATGGAAAGCTTATATGACACTTCTAGATATAGAACATCAAACAGATGTGATGGATATTAGTTATTTTACTGGCCTAGTAATAGGCATATAAATAAAAATTTTTATTTATAATTTTTGATATAGACAGAGCTATAACTCTTATCTGTTTATAGCTATCTACAAAAATGGGAGAAATTTCTTTTGACTTCATATTTCATGTTCTGAATCTTTGTATTGCGAATTGAGGGCTTCAAATTCAGTGTGCTGCTTTTCACATAATTTAATCATTGGCTATTTCAGCCCACTGCTTTATTTGAGAAAAGCCCCATGAACCAAATTATTTGCGTTGTAAATAACATAATACGTGCTCATCAGTTTGATCACTTTTGCTTCTTTCAATAGGTTTGATTGAATTCAGTCTCTGGACATTTAAAAACTGCCAGATAATCAATAGGGAAGCTGAAATACTGAATGAGATTGATGAGGAAAGATCCTTGGTAATAAAATATTGGTAATGTTCTCTTTTAGGCACTGTATGTGAGACTTGCTCTGTGAACCCTATGAACCCTCTATATAACCCTGCTGTTGGTTATATAGGGAACCTGTTTGTAGAAGCACTTCTCAGTAGTTGCCACCTTAGTGTTATTTACCTGTCATAATGAACAGGAAATGAACATTGCAGGCGGTTCTTCATGTCAGATATTCCTTCTCAGTAGAGGCTGCCCAAGTGTGTGAAAGGCTATCTTTACGGTCATATCTATAGAAAGAGGCTAATTTGTAAACAATTATATAATTGTTATATATATATAATTTTATATATATATATAATTATAAAATTGTTATATATATATAATTTTTATATATATATATATATATATATATATATATATATATATATAATGTTAACAATTAACATTATAAAATGTCAAATAGTTGTCTCTCTACAATGACCTACATGCTGTCCCTGCTTTTAACATCAGAGAGTCACAGAACATCCTGGGTTGGAAGGGATCCATGAGGATTGAGTCCCACTCCTGGCCCTGTACCAAACCATCACCAAGAGTCACACCATGGGCCTGAGAGTATTGTCCAAAACACTTGAACTGTGTCTGGCTTGGTACTGTGACTATGTCCCAGGAGAGCCTGTTCCAGTGCCCAACCACTTTCTGGATGGAGAACTTTTCCTAATATCCAACCTAAAACCTCTCCTGGCAGTGTCATGCCATTTCCTCAGGTCCTACAGATCAATGTCTGCCCCTTCACTTCTGCTCATGAGGAATCATATGCTTTTTCAGACAAATGCTGAGAAGATTCTATTATAAATAACTTTTTAAAGTTTTGTAGTAAACTTTCATGCAAGCTAGATGAGCTTTGTTAGACAGAAAGAGCTGTGGTACTACAAGTACTTTGGAGAGAGTTGATGATTTCAACTTCTGATTTATAATACATGGATGAGTGCACTGTAAATGGACAAGTAATTCTCCGTACCTTCTGTTTCACTTGGCTGAACTGGCTGAGCCCTTTCGATGGACATCAGTGAATTCTCAGCATTATTTTGTCAGAACACAAGTTGATGCCCATGACCTTGGCCTGGCTTTTTAACTTGATGATTACACTGCACTCAGTGACTCTGCACTGTGCTTACAGAAGTGTTTTTCCATGTTGTTTTGTTTACAAAAATTTAAATTTGGGGTGGAATTTTTTACATATAATATTTAACCTTGCCCAGAGGATACTGAGATTTGCTGATTATCACAGCAAATAAGCTGACAGCAGTCATTGCCTTCATTCATCTGACTGAGTTCTGAAAATGGAGTACAGTGAGTAGGAACTCAAAGCTACTTCATGAAAAACTTTAAAATATTAGAGTGGCTTAGATATGGTCAGCAATTATTAAGTTGCCCTAATAAGCTCTTTCTAAAGTGACGCTGAAGTTTACTATGCTGTATTCTGCCAGCTGTCAACACATGGAAGGCATAGTTTGGATCCTTGGGTATCCTTATCTGAAAATATTTTTTTTTCTGTACTGATGGAGCAAAATATATTTGTAAGAAGGGAAGAAAAAATTCTAGGAAAAAAATGTCTGAAACTGATTGAATGCACATTTCAGGGAATACTCTGGATAAATTGTTTAAGAATGGTTTTCTTTAATAAAATAGTAATGTTAAGAAACTTAATTCAAATCTGAATAGGTCACAAGTGAAATGAGTTTGGTGGTCTTACCTAATCCCTTTGGATATTTATCCATGTTACAGTTTCCATGTAAAGTTTGATATAACTTGTAATTTCTGTTTGACTTCAGTCAGCAGTTTTAGGAGTGAAATTACAGGTTATTTCATCTCAGCACTGAGGTGAAGAAACAGATTGTGAGAATACCTTATTCCCTGTATTGTTTCTATACCAAGACAGTGTTACAAAATAGTAATTTTCAAACATCCTCAATTCTCATTCATATAAAATAGATAATTTTTCCAAGATTAGGGGAATTTAAGAGGCCTTACTTTTAAGTAACCATTGTGCAAGTTAAATCTGCTTAAGGAGTGGGGTATTATGATGACTATGCACTCTGCAGTCTCATTTTAGTTTGTTTTTAACAATGCTGTTTTCTTTAGGCACCTGTACCAGCATTTTTCCTTGTGCTTTGTCTGTGGTAGATTTCTCCATGCTCCCCTAATGGCATACTGATCACATTATCCCTGGGAAACTGAGAACTGAAATATCATGTAAACATGTACATATTCTTTTCATAATTTGCATCAGTGATCATACATGGCAGTTTAACTGGCTTTGAAATTCTAGTGGCATAGGTAATTCAGAACCTTAGACTTATAGAGGTAGAGCAAGTTGCTTATAACACCAAGGCTGTGGGTTCAATCCCTGTATGGTCCATCCACTTAAGAGTTGGACTTGATGATCCTTGCAGGTTCCTTCCCAAAGAGCATTCTGTGATCCGTGTGTATGGTGGAAAAATATCAGCTGGCATCCGAATATTGGAAGACGAGCTGCTGTTTCCACAGGGCAGTGGTGCAGTGTCACGCGCCTCTCGCAGCCCCAGCCATGATACACGGCCGTGCCAGGCTGCGGTGGCAGTGAGCTGGCTGGCCATGAAAGGCTTCG